>NW_027439085.1:90000-95000 GCF_033958435.1 Carettochelys insculpta
CACCGGGCTTAATAGTCCACAACCGGGACCCAGGGCCTTCCCCGCTCTCAACAACCTCCACCCACGGTCCCCCTCCACCGGGCTTAATAGTCCACAACCGAGACCCAGGGCCTTCCCCGCTCTCAACAACCTCCACCCACGGTCCCCCTCCACCGGGCTTAATAGTCCACAACCGGGACCCAGGGCCTTCCCCGCTCTCAACAACCTCCACCCACGGTCCCCCTCCACCGGGCTTAATAGTCCACAAGCGAGACCCAGGGCCTTCCCCGCTCTCAACAACCTCCACCCACGGTCCCCCTCCACCGGGCTTAATAGTCCACAACCGAGACCCAGGGCCTTCCCCGCTCTCAACAACCTCCACCCACGGTCCCCCAAGACGCACGTTCCAAGCCTTAACCCTCAGACCATCCACCCCCCCTGGGGGGGACCCCACACCCACCTGACCCCAACTCACTCCCACCAAAAACACCACCACCGCCACCGCCTCAACGGCCTGCCCCACCCAGCACTCCCACACACACACCTGCCCCACCAACGCTCCACACACGCTTTCTTCCCTCTCCCCGACCCGACCCAAGCCATCGCACCGCACCGGGTGAGGGCCTAAGCTTCCTCGCCCGCCCCCCCGCCCCCGACACGCAGGCAGGCAGAGGGAAAGGCCTCAGCGCCCCCCAGGACCGTCGCGCCGCCTTGGCCTCACGGCTTCCCTGCTCCCGCACGGCAGACACACGCCCCGCTCTACCCCCGCTGGGGCCAAAAGCTGCCTACGGCACCTGGGATTCCCAGGCGGTCACCCATCCAGGTACTAGCCAGGCCCGGGACGGTTTACCTTCCGAGATCGGACGAGATCGGGGGCATTCGGTCCGGTATGGCCGTAGGCCCCCGCCTCCCCGGGCTTTAGCGTCAGCAGCCTGGCCTCAGTCAGCCGGGCCCAAACAATTAACCCGGAGGCCGGGCCGAGGGAAAACTTCCTCCGAGCCGGCCCAAGGGGAAGGGAGGACGAGGACGCCGGGCCCGGGAGGTGACAGGACGTGCACGTCAGACCCGGGAAGCTGTGCGCCCCGAGGTTAACCCCCGGGCCGGGGCGGGGAGAGAAAAATGTTCTAAGTCCGGTAGGGACAGCAGGTCAACCCCGGTCCGAGGCGGGGAGAGAAATTTTCCAAGTCCGGCAGGGACAGCAGGTCAACCCCGGCCGCCGTAGCAGAGGTTGACCTGGTGTCCGATTCGCTCCCCGGGCACCAGGTCAACCTCGGGCGCTTTAGCGGAGGTTGACCTGGTGTCCGATTCGCTCCCCGGGCACCAGGTAAACCGTGGCCGCTTTCAGCGGAGGTTGACCTGGTGGCCGATCCCCTCCTGGGGCTCCAAGTCCGGCAGGGACAGCAGGTCAACCCCGGCCGCTTTAGCAGAGGTTGACCTGGTGTCCGATTCGCTCCCCGGGCACCAGGTAAACCGTGGCCGCTTTCAGCGGAGGTTGACCTGGTGGCCGATCCCCTCCTCGGGCTCCAAGTCCGGCAGGGACAGCAGGTGAACCCCGGCCGCTTTAGCAGAGGTTGACCTGGTGTCCGATTCGCTCCCCGGGCACCAGGTAAACCGTGGCCGCTTTCAGCGGAGGTTGACCTGGTGGCCGATCCCCTCCTGGGGCTCCAAGTCCGGCAGGGACAGCAGGTCAACCCCGGCCGCTTTAGCAGAGGTTGACCTGGTGTCCGATTCGCTCCCCGGGCACCAGGTAAACCGTGGCCGCTTTCAGCGGAGGTTGACCTGGTGGCCGATCCCCTCCTCGGGCTCCAAGTCCGGCAGGGACAGCAGGTCAACCCCGGCCGCTTTAGCAGAGGTTGACCTGGTGTCCGATTCGCTCCCCGGGCACCAGGTAAACCGTGGCCGCTTTCAGCGGAGGTTGACCTGGTGGCCGATCCCCTCCTCGGGCTCCAAGTCCGGCAGGGACAACAGGTCAACCCCGGTCCCAGGCTGGAGAGAAAAATTTTCTAAGTCCGGCAGGGACAGCAGGTCAACCCCGGCCGCTTTAGCAGAGGTTGACCTGGTGTCCGATTCGCTCCCCGGGCACCAGGTCAACCTCTGGCGCTTTAGCAGAGGTTGACCTGGTGTCAGATTCGCTCCCCGGGCACCAGGTCAACCTCGGGCGCTTTAGCAGAGGTTGACCTGGTGTCCGATTCGCTCCCCGGGCACCAGGTAAACCGTGGGCGCTTTCAGCGGAGGTTGACCTGGTGGCCGATTCCCTCCTCGGGCTCCAAGTCCGGCAGGGACAGCAGGTCAACCCCGGTCCCAGGCGGGGAGAGAAAAAATTTCAAAGTCCGGCAGGGACAACAGGTCAACCCCGGTCCCAGGCTGGAGAGAAAAATTTTCTAAGTCCGGCAGGGACAGCAGGTCAACCCCGGCCGCTTCAGCTGAGGTTGACCTGGTGTCCGATTCGCTCCCCGGGCACCAGGTAAACCGTGGCCGCTTTCAGCGGAGGTTGACCTGGTGGCCGATCCCCTCCTGGGGCTCCAAGTCCGGCAGGGACAACAGGTCAACCCCGGTCCCAGGCGGGAGAGAAAAATTTTCTAAGTCCGGCAGGGACAACAGGTCAACCCCGGTTCCGAGCGGGAGAGAAAAATTTTCTAAGTCCGGCAGGGACAACAGGTCAACCCCGGTCCCAGGCGGCAGAGAAAAATTTTCTAAGTCCGGCAGGGACAACAGGTCAACCCCGGTCCCAGGCGGCAGAGAAAAAATTTCTAAGTCCGGCAGGGACAACAGGTCAACCCCGGTCCCAGGCGGCAGAGAAAAAATTTCTAAGTCCGGCAGGGACAACAGGTCAACCCCGGTCCCGGGCGGGAGAGAAAAATTTTCTAAGTCCGGCAGGGACAACAGGTCAACCCCGGTCCCAGGCGGCAGAGAAAAAATTTCTAAGTCCGGCAGGGACAACAGGTCAACCCCGGTCCCAGGCGGGAGAGAAAAAATTTCTAAGTCCGGCAGGGACAACAGGTCAACCCCGGTCCCAGGCGGCAGAGAAAAATTTTCTAAGTCCGGCAGGGACAACAGGTCAACCCCGGTCCCAGGCTGGAGAGAAAAAATTTCTAAGTCCGGCAGGGACAGCAGGTCAACCCCGGCCGCTTCAGCTGAGGTTGACCTGGTGTCCGATTCGCTCCCCGGGCACCAGGTAAACCGTGGCCGCTTTCAGCGGAGGTTGACCTGGTGGCCGATCCCCTCCTGGGGCTCCAAGTCCGGCAGGGACAACAGGTCAACCCCGGTCCCAGGCGGGAGAGAAAAATTTTCTAAGTCCGGCAGGGACAACAGGTCAACCCCGGTTCCGAGCGGGAGAGAAAAATTTTCTAAGTCCGGCAGGGACAACAGGTCAACCCCGGTACCGGGCGGGAGAGAAAAAATTTCTAAGTCCGGCAGGGACAACAGGTCAACCCCGGTCCCAGGCTGGAGAGAAAAAATTTCTAAGTCCGGCAGGGACAACAGGTCAACCCCGGTCCCAGGCTGGAGAGAAAAAATTTCTAAGTCCGGCAGGGACAACAGGTCAACCCCGGTCCCAGGCTGGAGAGAAAAAATTTCTAAGTCCGGCAGGGACAACAGGTCAACCCCGGTCCCAGGCGGGAGAGAAAAATTTTCCAAGTCCGGCAGGGACAACAGGTCAACCCCGGTCCCAGGCGGCAGAGAAAAAATTTCTAAGTCCGGCAGGGACAACAGGTCAACCCCGGTCCCAGGCGGGAGAGAAAAATTTTCTAAGTCCGGCAGGGACAACAGGTCAACCCCGGTCCCAGGCGGGAGAGAAAAATTTTCTAAGTCCGGCAGGGACAACAGGTCAACCCCGGTCCCAGGCGGCAGAGAAAAATTTTCTAAGTCCGGCAGGGACAACAGGTCAACCCCGGTCCCAGGCGGGAGAGAAAAAATTTCTAAGTCCGGCAGGGACAACAGGTCAACCCCGGTCCCAGGCGGCAGAGAAAAAATTTCTAAGTCCGGCAGGGACAACAGGTCAACCCCGGTCCCAGGCGGCAGAGAAAAAATTTCTAAGTCCGGCAGGGACAACAGGTCAACCCCGGTCCCAGGCTGGAGAGAAAAAATTTCTAAGTCCGGCAGGGACAACAGGTCAACCCCGGTCCCAGGCGGCAGAGAAAAATTTTCTAAGTCCGGCAGGGACAACAGGTCAACCCCGGTCCCAGGCGGGAGAGAAAAATTTTCTAAGTCCGGCAGGGACAACAGGTCAACCCCGGTCCCAGGCGGGAGAGAAAAAATTTCTAAGTCCGGCAGGGACAACAGGTCAACCCCGGTCCCAGGCGGGAGAGAAAAATTTTCTAAGTCCGGCAGGGACAACAGGTCAACCCCGGTCCCAGGCGGCAGAGAAAAATTTTCTAAGTCCGGCAGGGACAACAGGTCAACCCCGGTCCCAGGCGGCAGAGAAAAAATTTCTAAGTCCGGCAGGGACAACAGGTCAACCCCGGTCCCAGGCTGGAGAGAAAAAATTTCTAAGTCCGGCAGGGACAACAGGTCAACCCCGGTCCCAGGCGGCAGAGAAAAATTTTCTAAGTCCGGCAGGGACAACAGGTCAACCCCGGTCCCAGGCGGGAGAGAAAAATTTTCTAAGTCCGGCAGGGACAACAGGTCAACCCCGGTCCCAGGCGGGAGAGAAAAAATTTCTAAGTCCGGCAGGGACAACAGGTCAACCCCGGTCCCAGGCGGGAGAGAAAAATTTTCTAAGTCCGGCAGGGACAACAGGTCAACCCCGGTCCCAGGCGGCAGAGAAAAATTTTCTAAGTCCGGCAGGGACAACAGGTCAACCCCGGTCCCAGGCGGCAGAGAAAAAATTTCTAAGTCCGGCAGGGACAACAGGTCAACCCCGGTCCCAGGCGGCAGAGAAAAAATTTCTAAGTCCGGCAGGGACAACAGGTCAACCCCGGTCCCAGGCGGCAGAGAAAAAATTTCTAAGTCCGGCAGGGACAACAGGTCAACCCCGGTCCCAGGCGGGAGAGAAAAAATTTCTAAGTCCGGCAGGGACAACA
>NW_027439085.1:107500-112500 GCF_033958435.1 Carettochelys insculpta
TTCATACGCCCTCCCCCTTACATCCACCGTACGCAACACCTCCACCGGGCTTAATAGTCCACAACCGGGACCCAGGGCCTTCCCCGCTCTCAACAACCTCCACCCACGGTCCCCCTCCACCGGGCTTAATAGTCCACAACCGAGACCCAGGGCCTTCCCCGCTCTCAACAACCTCCACCCACGGTCCCCCTCCACCGGGCTTAATAGTCCACAACCGGGACCCAGGGCCTTCCCCGCTCTCAACAACCTCCACCCACGGTCCCCCTCCACCGGGCTTAATAGTCCACAAGCGAGACCCAGGGCCTTCCCCGCTCTCAACAACCTCCACCCACGGTCCCCCTCCACCGGGCTTAATAGTCCACAACCGAGACCCAGGGCCTTCCCCGCTCTCAACAACCTCCACCCACGGTCCCCCAAGACGCACGTTCCAAGCCTTAACCCTCAGACCATCCACCCCCCCTGGGGGGGACCCCACACCCACCTGACCCCAACTCACTCCCACCAAAAACACCACCACCGCCACCGCCTCAACGGCCTGCCCCACCCAGCACTCCCACACACACACCTGCCCCACCAACGCTCCACACACGCTTTCTTCCCTCTCCCCGACCCGACCCAAGCCATCGCACCGCACCGGGTGAGGGCCTAAGCTTCCTCGCCCGCCCCCCCGCCCCCGACACGCAGGCAGGCAGAGGGAAAGGCCTCAGCGCCCCCCAGGACCGTCGCGCCGCCTTGGCCTCACGGCTTCCCTGCTCCCGCACGGCAGACACACGCCCCGCTCTACCCCCGCTGGGGCCAAAAGCTGCCTACGGCACCTGGGATTCCCAGGCGGTCACCCATCCAGGTACTAGCCAGGCCCGGGACGGTTTACCTTCCGAGATCGGACGAGATCGGGGGCATTCGGTCCGGTATGGCCGTAGGCCCCCGCCTCCCCGGGCTTTAGCGTCAGCAGCCTGGCCTCAGTCAGCCGGGCCCAAACAATTAACCCGGAGGCCGGGCCGAGGGAAAACTTCCTCCGAGCCGGCCCAAGGGGAAGGGAGGACGAGGACGCCGGGCCCGGGAGGTGACAGGACGTGCACGTCAGACCCGGGAAGCTGTGCGCCCCGAGGTTAACCCCCGGGCCGGGGCGGGGAGAGAAAAATGTTCTAAGTCCGGTAGGGACAGCAGGTCAACCCCGGTCCGAGGCGGGGAGAGAAATTTTCCAAGTCCGGCAGGGACAGCAGGTCAACCCCGGCCGCCGTAGCAGAGGTTGACCTGGTGTCCGATTCGCTCCCCGGGCACCAGGTCAACCTCGGGCGCTTTAGCGGAGGTTGACCTGGTGTCCGATTCGCTCCCCGGGCACCAGGTAAACCGTGGCCGCTTTCAGCGGAGGTTGACCTGGTGGCCGATCCCCTCCTGGGGCTCCAAGTCCGGCAGGGACAGCAGGTCAACCCCGGCCGCTTTAGCAGAGGTTGACCTGGTGTCCGATTCGCTCCCCGGGCACCAGGTAAACCGTGGCCGCTTTCAGCGGAGGTTGACCTGGTGGCCGATCCCCTCCTCGGGCTCCAAGTCCGGCAGGGACAGCAGGTGAACCCCGGCCGCTTTAGCAGAGGTTGACCTGGTGTCCGATTCGCTCCCCGGGCACCAGGTAAACCGTGGCCGCTTTCAGCGGAGGTTGACCTGGTGGCCGATCCCCTCCTGGGGCTCCAAGTCCGGCAGGGACAGCAGGTCAACCCCGGCCGCTTTAGCAGAGGTTGACCTGGTGTCCGATTCGCTCCCCGGGCACCAGGTAAACCGTGGCCGCTTTCAGCGGAGGTTGACCTGGTGGCCGATCCCCTCCTCGGGCTCCAAGTCCGGCAGGGACAGCAGGTCAACCCCGGCCGCTTTAGCAGAGGTTGACCTGGTGTCCGATTCGCTCCCCGGGCACCAGGTAAACCGTGGCCGCTTTCAGCGGAGGTTGACCTGGTGGCCGATCCCCTCCTCGGGCTCCAAGTCCGGCAGGGACAACAGGTCAACCCCGGTCCCAGGCTGGAGAGAAAAATTTTCTAAGTCCGGCAGGGACAGCAGGTCAACCCCGGCCGCTTTAGCAGAGGTTGACCTGGTGTCCGATTCGCTCCCCGGGCACCAGGTCAACCTCTGGCGCTTTAGCAGAGGTTGACCTGGTGTCAGATTCGCTCCCCGGGCACCAGGTCAACCTCGGGCGCTTTAGCAGAGGTTGACCTGGTGTCCGATTCGCTCCCCGGGCACCAGGTAAACCGTGGGCGCTTTCAGCGGAGGTTGACCTGGTGGCCGATTCCCTCCTCGGGCTCCAAGTCCGGCAGGGACAGCAGGTCAACCCCGGTCCCAGGCGGGGAGAGAAAAAATTTCAAAGTCCGGCAGGGACAACAGGTCAACCCCGGTCCCAGGCTGGAGAGAAAAATTTTCTAAGTCCGGCAGGGACAGCAGGTCAACCCCGGCCGCTTCAGCTGAGGTTGACCTGGTGTCCGATTCGCTCCCCGGGCACCAGGTAAACCGTGGCCGCTTTCAGCGGAGGTTGACCTGGTGGCCGATCCCCTCCTGGGGCTCCAAGTCCGGCAGGGACAACAGGTCAACCCCGGTCCCAGGCGGGAGAGAAAAATTTTCTAAGTCCGGCAGGGACAACAGGTCAACCCCGGTTCCGAGCGGGAGAGAAAAATTTTCTAAGTCCGGCAGGGACAACAGGTCAACCCCGGTCCCAGGCGGCAGAGAAAAATTTTCTAAGTCCGGCAGGGACAACAGGTCAACCCCGGTCCCAGGCGGCAGAGAAAAAATTTCTAAGTCCGGCAGGGACAACAGGTCAACCCCGGTCCCAGGCGGCAGAGAAAAAATTTCTAAGTCCGGCAGGGACAACAGGTCAACCCCGGTCCCGGGCGGGAGAGAAAAATTTTCTAAGTCCGGCAGGGACAACAGGTCAACCCCGGTCCCAGGCGGCAGAGAAAAAATTTCTAAGTCCGGCAGGGACAACAGGTCAACCCCGGTCCCAGGCGGGAGAGAAAAAATTTCTAAGTCCGGCAGGGACAACAGGTCAACCCCGGTCCCAGGCGGCAGAGAAAAATTTTCTAAGTCCGGCAGGGACAACAGGTCAACCCCGGTCCCAGGCTGGAGAGAAAAAATTTCTAAGTCCGGCAGGGACAGCAGGTCAACCCCGGCCGCTTCAGCTGAGGTTGACCTGGTGTCCGATTCGCTCCCCGGGCACCAGGTAAACCGTGGCCGCTTTCAGCGGAGGTTGACCTGGTGGCCGATCCCCTCCTGGGGCTCCAAGTCCGGCAGGGACAACAGGTCAACCCCGGTCCCAGGCGGGAGAGAAAAATTTTCTAAGTCCGGCAGGGACAACAGGTCAACCCCGGTTCCGAGCGGGAGAGAAAAATTTTCTAAGTCCGGCAGGGACAACAGGTCAACCCCGGTACCGGGCGGGAGAGAAAAAATTTCTAAGTCCGGCAGGGACAACAGGTCAACCCCGGTCCCAGGCTGGAGAGAAAAAATTTCTAAGTCCGGCAGGGACAACAGGTCAACCCCGGTCCCAGGCTGGAGAGAAAAAATTTCTAAGTCCGGCAGGGACAACAGGTCAACCCCGGTCCCAGGCTGGAGAGAAAAAATTTCTAAGTCCGGCAGGGACAACAGGTCAACCCCGGTCCCAGGCGGGAGAGAAAAATTTTCCAAGTCCGGCAGGGACAACAGGTCAACCCCGGTCCCAGGCGGCAGAGAAAAAATTTCTAAGTCCGGCAGGGACAACAGGTCAACCCCGGTCCCAGGCGGGAGAGAAAAATTTTCTAAGTCCGGCAGGGACAACAGGTCAACCCCGGTCCCAGGCGGGAGAGAAAAATTTTCTAAGTCCGGCAGGGACAACAGGTCAACCCCGGTCCCAGGCGGCAGAGAAAAATTTTCTAAGTCCGGCAGGGACAACAGGTCAACCCCGGTCCCAGGCGGGAGAGAAAAAATTTCTAAGTCCGGCAGGGACAACAGGTCAACCCCGGTCCCAGGCGGCAGAGAAAAAATTTCTAAGTCCGGCAGGGACAACAGGTCAACCCCGGTCCCAGGCGGCAGAGAAAAAATTTCTAAGTCCGGCAGGGACAACAGGTCAACCCCGGTCCCAGGCTGGAGAGAAAAAATTTCTAAGTCCGGCAGGGACAACAGGTCAACCCCGGTCCCAGGCGGCAGAGAAAAATTTTCTAAGTCCGGCAGGGACAACAGGTCAACCCCGGTCCCAGGCGGGAGAGAAAAATTTTCTAAGTCCGGCAGGGACAACAGGTCAACCCCGGTCCCAGGCGGGAGAGAAAAAATTTCTAAGTCCGGCAGGGACAACAGGTCAACCCCGGTCCCAGGCGGGAGAGAAAAATTTTCTAAGTCCGGCAGGGACAACAGGTCAACCCCGGTCCCAGGCGGCAGAGAAAAATTTTCTAAGTCCGGCAGGGACAACAGGTCAACCCCGGTCCCAGGCGGCAGAGAAAAAATTTCTAAGTCCGGCAGGGACAACAGGTCAACCCCGGTCCCAGGCGGCAGAGAAAAAATTTCTAAGTCCGGCAGGGACAACAGGTCAACCCCGGTCCCAGGCGGCAGAGAAAAAATTTCTAAGTCCGGCAGGGACAACAGGTCAACCCCGGTCCCAGGCGGGAGAGAAAAAATTTCTAAGTCCGGCAGGGACAACAGGTCAACCCCGGTCCCGGGCTGGAGAGAAAAATTTTCTAAGTCCGGCAGGGACAACAGGTCAACCCCGGCCGCTTTAGCGGAGGTTGACCTGGTGTCCGATTCGGTCCCCGGACACCAGGTCAACCTCTGGCGCTTTCAGCGAGGTTGACCTGGTGGCCGGCTGAGCTCTGGAAGTCCGAATGGGGTTGAATTTGACCCGTGCAGCCGACCTAGAGTTCCAGGCGGTCGGCCGCTTTTGTGAGTCGTTCCCGCCTGTTG
This sequence comes from Carettochelys insculpta, assembly GCF_033958435.1. Taxonomy (NCBI): domain Eukaryota; kingdom Metazoa; phylum Chordata; order Testudines; family Carettochelyidae; genus Carettochelys; species Carettochelys insculpta. The sequence goes on from NW_027439085.1 coordinate 112,403, forward strand.
CCGCTGGGGGACTTTTCACGTATAAGGTTACGACAGGTACCGGGAGAATAGTAAGAGAAGGCTTGTCTGGCTCCAGCCTTTAGAGACGTACACGTGAG
>NW_027439085.1:125000-132500 GCF_033958435.1 Carettochelys insculpta
TCCACAACCGAGACCCAGGGCCTTCCCCGCTCTCAACAACCTCCCCCCACGGTCCCCCAAGACGCACGTTCCAAGCCTTAACCCTCAGACCATCCACCCCCCCTGGGGGGGACCCCACACCCACCTGACCCCAACTCACTCCCACCAAAAACACCACCACCGCCACCGCCTCAACGGCCTGCCCCACCCAGCACTCCCACACACACACCTGCCCCACCAACGCTCCACACACGCTTTCTTCCCTCTCCCCGACCCGACCCAAGCCATCGCACCGCACCGGGTGAGGGCCTAAGCTTCCTCGCCCGCCCCCCCGCCCCCGACACGCAGGCAGGCAGAGGGAAAGGCCTCAGCGCCCCCCAGGACCGTCGCGCCGCCTTGGCCTCACGGCTTCCCTGCTCCCGCACGGCAGACACACGCCCCGCTCTACCCCCGCTGGGGCCAAAAGCTGCCTACGGCACCTGGGATTCCCAGGCGGTCACCCATCCAGGTACTAGCCAGGCCCGGGACGGTTTACCTTCCGAGATCGGACGAGATCGGGGGCATTCGGTCCGGTATGGCCGTAGGCCCCCGCCTCCCCGGGCTTTAGCGTCAGCAGCCTGGCCTCAGTCAGCCGGGCCCAAACAATTAACCCGGAGGCCGGGCCGAGGGAAAACTTCCTCCGAGCCGGCCCAAGGGGAAGGGAGGACGAGGACGCCGGGCCCGGGAGGTGACAGGACGTGCACGTCAGACCCGGGAAGCTGTGTGCCCCGAGGTTAACCCCCGGGCCGGGGCGGGGAGAGAAAAATGTTCTAAGTCCGGTAGGGACAGCAGGTCAACCCCGGTCCGAGGCGGGGAGAGAAAAAATTTCTAAGTCCTGCAGGGACAACAGGTCAACCCCGGTCCCAGGCGGGAGAGAAAAATTTTCAAAGTCCGGCAGGGACAGCAGGTCAACCCCGGCCGCTTTAGCAGAGGTTGACCTGGTGTCCGATTCGCTCCCCGGGCACCAGGTCAACCTCGCGCGCTTTAGCAGAGGTTGACCTGGTGTCAGATTCGCTCCCCGGGCACCAGGTCAACCTCGGGCGCTTTAGCGGAGGTTGACCTGGTGTCCGATTCGCTCCCCGGGCACCAGGTCAACCTCGGGCGCTTTAGCGGAGGTTGACCTGGTGTCCGATTCGCTCCCCGGGCACCAGGTCAACCTCGGGCGCTTTAGCAGAGGTTGACCTGGTGTCAGATTCGCTCCCCGGGCACCAGGTCAACCTCGGGCGCTTTAGCAGAGGTTGACCTGGTGTCCGATTCGCTCCCCGGGCACCAGGTAAACCGTGGCCGCTTTCAGCGGAGGTTGACCTGGTGGCCGATCCCCTCCTCGGGCTCCAAGTCCGGCAGGGACAACAGGTCAACCCCGGTCCCAGGCTGGAGAGAAAAAATTTCTAAGTCCGGCAGGGACAACAGGTCAACCCCGGTCCCAGGCTGGAGAGAAAAATTTTCTAAGTCCGGCAGGGACAACAGGTCAACCCCGGTACCGGGCTGGAGAGAAAAATTTTCTAAGTCCGGCAGGGACAGCAGGTCAACCCCGGCCGCTTTAGCAGAGGTTGACCTGGTGTCCGATTCGCTCCCCGGGCACCAGGTCAACCTCTGGCGCTTTAGCAGAGGTTGACCTGGTGTCAGATTCGCTCCCCGGGCACCAGGTCAACCTCGGGCGCTTTAGCAGAGGTTGACCTGGTGTCCGATTCGCTCCCCGGGCACCAGGTAAACCGTGGCCGCTTTCAGCGGAGGTTGACCTGGTGGCCGATTCCCTCCCCGGGCACCAGGTCAACCTCCGCTGCTTTCAGCGGGGGTTGACCTGGTGGCCCATTCGCTCCCCGGGCACCAGGTCAACCTCCGCTGCTTTCAGCGGGGGTTGACCTGGTGGCCCATTCGCTCCCCGGGCACCAGGTCAACCGCACCCTTTTTCGGCCGCCTTCGCCTCCAAATTTTTCCCCCCGTTTCCTTACCCACTCCTCAGTCACTTCATACGCCCTCCCCCTTACATCCACCGTACGCAACACCTCCACCGGGCTTAATAGTCCACAACCGAGACCCAGGGCCTTCCCCGCTCTCAACAACCTCCACCCACAGTCCCCCTCCACCGGGCTTAATAGTCCACAACCGGGACCCAGGGCCTTCCCCGCTCTCAACAACCTCCACCCACGGTCCCCCTCCACCGGGCTTAATAGTCCACAACCGGGACCCAGGGCCTTCCCCGCTCTCAACAACCTCCACCCACGGTCCCCCTCCACCGGGCTTAATAGTCCACAACCGAGACCCAGGGCCTTCCCCGCTCTCAACAACCTCCACCCACGGTCCCCCTCCACCGGGCTTAATAGTCCACAACCGGGACCCAGGGCCTTCCCCGCTCTCAACAACCTCCACCCACGGTCCCCCTCCACCGGGCTTAATAGTCCACAACCGAGACCCAGGGCCTTCCCCGCTCTCAACAACCTCCACCCACGGTCCCCCTCCACCGGGCTTAATAGTCCACAACCGGGACCCAGGGCCTTCCCCGCTCTCAACAACCTCCACCCACGGTCCCCCTCCACCGGGCTTAATAGTCCACAACCGGGACCCAGGGCCTTCCCCGCTCTCAACAACCTCCACCCACGGTCCCCCTCCACCGGGCTTAATAGTCCACAACCGGGACCCAGGGCCTTCCCCGCTCTCAACAACCTCCACCCACGGTCCCCCTCCACCGGGCTTAATAGTCCACAACCGAGACCCAGGGCCTTCCCCGCTCTCAACAACCTCCACCCACGGTCCCCCTCCACCGGGCTTAATAGTCCACAACCGGGACCCAGGGCCTTCCCCGCTCTCAACAACCTCCACCCACGGTCCCCCTCCACCGGGCTTAATAGTCCACAACCGGGACCCAGGGCCTTCCCCGCTCTCAACCACCTCCACCCACGGTCCCCCTCCACCGGGCTTAATAGTCCACAACCGAGACCCAGGGCATTCCCCGCTCTCAACAACCTCCACCCACGGTCCCCCTCCACCGGGCTTAATAGTCCACAACCGGGACCCAGGGCCTTCCACGCTCTCAACAACCTCCACCCACGGTCCCCCTCCACCGGGCTTAATAGTCCACAACCGAGACCCAGGGCCTTCCCCGCTCTCAACCACCTCCACCCACGGTCCCCCTCCACCGGGCTTAATAGTCCACAACCGAGACCCAGGGCCTTCCCCGCTCTCAACCACCTCCACCCACGGTCCCCCTCCACCGGGCTTAATAGTCCACAACCGAGACCCAGGGCCTTCCCCGCTCTCAACCACCTCCACCCACGGTCCCCCTCCACCGGGCTTAATAGTCCACAACCGAGACCCAGGGCCTTCCCCGCTCTCAACAACCTCCACCCACGGTCCCCCAAGACGCACGTTCCAAGCCTTAACCCTCAGACCATCCACCCCCCCTGGGGGGGACCCCACACCCACCTGACCCCAACTCACTCCCACCAAAAACACCACCACCGCCACCGCCTCAACGGCCTGCCCCACCCAGCACTCCCACACACACACCTGCCCCACCAACGCTCCACACACGCTTTCTTCCCTCTCCCCGACCCGACCCAAGCCATCGCACCGCACCGGGTGAGGGCCTAAGCTTCCTCGCCCGCCCCCCCGCCCCCGACACGCAGGCAGGCAGAGGGAAAGGCCTCAGCGCCCCCCAGGACCGTCGCGCCGCCTTGGCCTCACGGCTTCCCTGCTCCCGCACGGCAGACACACGCCCCGCTCTACCCCCGCTGGGGCCAAAAGCTGCCTACGGCACCTGGGATTCCCAGGCGGTCACCCATCCAGGTACTAGCCAGGCCCGGGACGGTTTACCTTCCGAGATCGGACGAGATCGGGGGCATTCGGTCCGGTATGGCCGTAGGCCCCCGCCTCCCCGGGCTTTAGCGTCAGCAGCCTGGCCTCAGTCAGCCGGGCCCAAACAATTAACCCGGAGGCCGGGCCGAGGGAAAACTTCCTCCGAGCCGGCCCAAGGGGAAGGGAGGACGAGGACGCCGGGCCCGGGAGGTGACAGGACGTGCACGTCAGACCCGGGAAGCTGTGCGCCCCGAGGTTAACCCCCGGGCCGGGGCGGGGAGAGAAAAATGTTCTAAGTCCGGTAGGGACAGCAGGTCAACCCCGGTCCGAGGCGGGGAGAGAAATTTTCCAAGTCCGGCAGGGACAGCAGGTCAACCCCGGCCGCCGTAGCAGAGGTTGACCTGGTGTCCGATTCGCTCCCCGGGCACCAGGTCAACCTCGGGCGCTTTAGCGGAGGTTGACCTGGTGTCCGATTCGCTCCCCGGGCACCAGGTAAACCGTGGCCGCTTTCAGCGGAGGTTGACCTGGTGGCCGATCCCCTCCTGGGGCTCCAAGTCCGGCAGGGACAGCAGGTCAACCCCGGCCGCTTTAGCAGAGGTTGACCTGGTGTCCGATTCGCTCCCCGGGCACCAGGTAAACCGTGGCCGCTTTCAGCGGAGGTTGACCTGGTGGCCGATCCCCTCCTCGGGCTCCAAGTCCGGCAGGGACAGCAGGTGAACCCCGGCCGCTTTAGCAGAGGTTGACCTGGTGTCCGATTCGCTCCCCGGGCACCAGGTAAACCGTGGCCGCTTTCAGCGGAGGTTGACCTGGTGGCCGATCCCCTCCTGGGGCTCCAAGTCCGGCAGGGACAGCAGGTCAACCCCGGCCGCTTTAGCAGAGGTTGACCTGGTGTCCGATTCGCTCCCCGGGCACCAGGTAAACCGTGGCCGCTTTCAGCGGAGGTTGACCTGGTGGCCGATCCCCTCCTCGGGCTCCAAGTCCGGCAGGGACAGCAGGTCAACCCCGGCCGCTTTAGCAGAGGTTGACCTGGTGTCCGATTCGCTCCCCGGGCACCAGGTAAACCGTGGCCGCTTTCAGCGGAGGTTGACCTGGTGGCCGATCCCCTCCTCGGGCTCCAAGTCCGGCAGGGACAACAGGTCAACCCCGGTCCCAGGCTGGAGAGAAAAATTTTCTAAGTCCGGCAGGGACAGCAGGTCAACCCCGGCCGCTTTAGCAGAGGTTGACCTGGTGTCCGATTCGCTCCCCGGGCACCAGGTCAACCTCTGGCGCTTTAGCAGAGGTTGACCTGGTGTCAGATTCGCTCCCCGGGCACCAGGTCAACCTCGGGCGCTTTAGCAGAGGTTGACCTGGTGTCCGATTCGCTCCCCGGGCACCAGGTAAACCGTGGGCGCTTTCAGCGGAGGTTGACCTGGTGGCCGATTCCCTCCTCGGGCTCCAAGTCCGGCAGGGACAGCAGGTCAACCCCGGTCCCAGGCGGGGAGAGAAAAAATTTCAAAGTCCGGCAGGGACAACAGGTCAACCCCGGTCCCAGGCTGGAGAGAAAAATTTTCTAAGTCCGGCAGGGACAGCAGGTCAACCCCGGCCGCTTCAGCTGAGGTTGACCTGGTGTCCGATTCGCTCCCCGGGCACCAGGTAAACCGTGGCCGCTTTCAGCGGAGGTTGACCTGGTGGCCGATCCCCTCCTGGGGCTCCAAGTCCGGCAGGGACAACAGGTCAACCCCGGTCCCAGGCGGGAGAGAAAAATTTTCTAAGTCCGGCAGGGACAACAGGTCAACCCCGGTTCCGAGCGGGAGAGAAAAATTTTCTAAGTCCGGCAGGGACAACAGGTCAACCCCGGTCCCAGGCGGCAGAGAAAAATTTTCTAAGTCCGGCAGGGACAACAGGTCAACCCCGGTCCCAGGCGGCAGAGAAAAAATTTCTAAGTCCGGCAGGGACAACAGGTCAACCCCGGTCCCAGGCGGCAGAGAAAAAATTTCTAAGTCCGGCAGGGACAACAGGTCAACCCCGGTCCCGGGCGGGAGAGAAAAATTTTCTAAGTCCGGCAGGGACAACAGGTCAACCCCGGTCCCAGGCGGCAGAGAAAAAATTTCTAAGTCCGGCAGGGACAACAGGTCAACCCCGGTCCCAGGCGGGAGAGAAAAAATTTCTAAGTCCGGCAGGGACAACAGGTCAACCCCGGTCCCAGGCGGCAGAGAAAAATTTTCTAAGTCCGGCAGGGACAACAGGTCAACCCCGGTCCCAGGCTGGAGAGAAAAAATTTCTAAGTCCGGCAGGGACAGCAGGTCAACCCCGGCCGCTTCAGCTGAGGTTGACCTGGTGTCCGATTCGCTCCCCGGGCACCAGGTAAACCGTGGCCGCTTTCAGCGGAGGTTGACCTGGTGGCCGATCCCCTCCTGGGGCTCCAAGTCCGGCAGGGACAACAGGTCAACCCCGGTCCCAGGCGGGAGAGAAAAATTTTCTAAGTCCGGCAGGGACAACAGGTCAACCCCGGTTCCGAGCGGGAGAGAAAAATTTTCTAAGTCCGGCAGGGACAACAGGTCAACCCCGGTACCGGGCGGGAGAGAAAAAATTTCTAAGTCCGGCAGGGACAACAGGTCAACCCCGGTCCCAGGCTGGAGAGAAAAAATTTCTAAGTCCGGCAGGGACAACAGGTCAACCCCGGTCCCAGGCTGGAGAGAAAAAATTTCTAAGTCCGGCAGGGACAACAGGTCAACCCCGGTCCCAGGCTGGAGAGAAAAAATTTCTAAGTCCGGCAGGGACAACAGGTCAACCCCGGTCCCAGGCGGGAGAGAAAAATTTTCCAAGTCCGGCAGGGACAACAGGTCAACCCCGGTCCCAGGCGGCAGAGAAAAAATTTCTAAGTCCGGCAGGGACAACAGGTCAACCCCGGTCCCAGGCGGGAGAGAAAAATTTTCTAAGTCCGGCAGGGACAACAGGTCAACCCCGGTCCCAGGCGGGAGAGAAAAATTTTCTAAGTCCGGCAGGGACAACAGGTCAACCCCGGTCCCAGGCGGCAGAGAAAAATTTTCTAAGTCCGGCAGGGACAACAGGTCAACCCCGGTCCCAGGCGGGAGAGAAAAAATTTCTAAGTCCGGCAGGGACAACAGGTCAACCCCGGTCCCAGGCGGCAGAGAAAAAATTTCTAAGTCCGGCAGGGACAACAGGTCAACCCCGGTCCCAGGCGGCAGAGAAAAAATTTCTAAGTCCGGCAGGGACAACAGGTCAACCCCGGTCCCAGGCTGGAGAGAAAAAATTTCTAAGTCCGGCAGGGACAACAGGTCAACCCCGGTCCCAGGCGGCAGAGAAAAATTTTCTAAGTCCGGCAGGGACAACAGGTCAACCCCGGTCCCAGGCGGGAGAGAAAAATTTTCTAAGTCCGGCAGGGACAACAGGTCAACCCCGGTCCCAGGCGGGAGAGAAAAAATTTCTAAGTCCGGCAGGGACAACAGGTCAACCCCGGTCCCAGGCGGGAGAGAAAAATTTTCTAAGTCCGGCAGGGACAACAGGTCAACCCCGGTCCCAGGCGGCAGAGAAAAATTTTCTAAGTCCGGCAGGGACAACAGGTCAACCCCGGTCCCAGGCGGCAGAGAAAAAATTTCTAAGTCCGGCAGGGACAACAGGTCAACCCCGGTCCCAGGCGGCAGAGAAAAAATTTCTAAGTCCGGCAGGGACAACAGGTCAACCCCG
>NW_027439085.1:145000-150000 GCF_033958435.1 Carettochelys insculpta
TGGTGGCCCATTCGCTCCCCGGGCACCAGGTCAACCGCACCCTTTTTCGGCCGCCTTCGCCTCCAAATTTTTCCCCCCGTTTCCTTGCCCACTCCTCGGTCACTTCATACGCCCTCCCCCTTACATCCACCGTACGCAACACCTCCACCGGGCTTAATAGTCCACAACCGGGACCCAGGGCCTTCCCCGCTCTCAACAACCTCCACCCACGGTCCCCCTCCACCGGGCTTAATAGTCCACAACCGAGACCCAGGGCCTTCCCCGCTCTCAACAACCTCCACCCACGGTCCCCCTCCACCGGGCTTAATAGTCCACAACCGGGACCCAGGGCCTTCCCCGCTCTCAACAACCTCCACCCACGGTCCCCCTCCACCGGGCTTAATAGTCCACAACCGGGACCCAGGGCCTTCCCCGCTCTCAACAACCTCCACCCACGGTCCCCCTCCACCGGGCTTAATAGTCCACAAGCGAGACCCAGGGCCTTCCCCGCTCTCAACAACCTCCACCCACGGTCCCCCTCCACCGGGCTTAATAGTCCACAACCGAGACCCAGGGCCTTCCCCGCTCTCAACAACCTCCACCCACGGTCCCCCAAGACGCACGTTCCAAGCCTTAACCCTCAGACCATCCACCCCCCCTGGGGGGGACCCCACACCCACCTGACCCCAACTCACTCCCACCAAAAACACCACCACCGCCACCGCCTCAACGGCCTGCCCCACCCAGCACTCCCACACACACACCTGCCCCACCAACGCTCCACACACGCTTTCTTCCCTCTCCCCGACCCGACCCAAGCCATCGCACCGCACCGGGTGAGGGCCTAAGCTTCCTCGCCCGCCCCCCCGCCCCCGACACGCAGGCAGGCAGAGGGAAAGGCCTCAGCGCCCCCCAGGACCGTCGCGCCGCCTTGGCCTCACGGCTTCCCTGCTCCCGCACGGCAGACACACGCCCCGCTCTACCCCCGCTGGGGCCAAAAGCTGCCTACGGCACCTGGGATTCCCAGGCGGTCACCCATCCAGGTACTAGCCAGGCCCGGGACGGTTTACCTTCCGAGATCGGACGAGATCGGGGGCATTCGGTCCGGTATGGCCGTAGGCCCCCGCCTCCCCGGGCTTTAGCGTCAGCAGCCTGGCCTCAGTCAGCCGGGCCCAAACAATTAACCCGGAGGCCGGGCCGAGGGAAAACTTCCTCCGAGCCGGCCCAAGGGGAAGGGAGGACGAGGACGCCGGGCCCGGGAGGTGACAGGACGTGCACGTCAGACCCGGGAAGCTGTGCGCCCCGAGGTTAACCCCCGGGCCGGGGCGGGGAGAGAAAAATGTTCTAAGTCCGGTAGGGACAGCAGGTCAACCCCGGTCCGAGGCGGGGAGAGAAATTTTCCAAGTCCGGCAGGGACAGCAGGTCAACCCCGGCCGCCGTAGCAGAGGTTGACCTGGTGTCCGATTCGCTCCCCGGGCACCAGGTCAACCTCGGGCGCTTTAGCGGAGGTTGACCTGGTGTCCGATTCGCTCCCCGGGCACCAGGTAAACCGTGGCCGCTTTCAGCGGAGGTTGACCTGGTGGCCGATCCCCTCCTGGGGCTCCAAGTCCGGCAGGGACAGCAGGTCAACCCCGGCCGCTTTAGCAGAGGTTGACCTGGTGTCCGATTCGCTCCCCGGGCACCAGGTAAACCGTGGCCGCTTTCAGCGGAGGTTGACCTGGTGGCCGATCCCCTCCTCGGGCTCCAAGTCCGGCAGGGACAGCAGGTGAACCCCGGCCGCTTTAGCAGAGGTTGACCTGGTGTCCGATTCGCTCCCCGGGCACCAGGTAAACCGTGGCCGCTTTCAGCGGAGGTTGACCTGGTGGCCGATCCCCTCCTGGGGCTCCAAGTCCGGCAGGGACAGCAGGTCAACCCCGGCCGCTTTAGCAGAGGTTGACCTGGTGTCCGATTCGCTCCCCGGGCACCAGGTAAACCGTGGCCGCTTTCAGCGGAGGTTGACCTGGTGGCCGATCCCCTCCTCGGGCTCCAAGTCCGGCAGGGACAGCAGGTCAACCCCGGCCGCTTTAGCAGAGGTTGACCTGGTGTCCGATTCGCTCCCCGGGCACCAGGTAAACCGTGGCCGCTTTCAGCGGAGGTTGACCTGGTGGCCGATCCCCTCCTCGGGCTCCAAGTCCGGCAGGGACAACAGGTCAACCCCGGTCCCAGGCTGGAGAGAAAAATTTTCTAAGTCCGGCAGGGACAGCAGGTCAACCCCGGCCGCTTTAGCAGAGGTTGACCTGGTGTCCGATTCGCTCCCCGGGCACCAGGTCAACCTCTGGCGCTTTAGCAGAGGTTGACCTGGTGTCAGATTCGCTCCCCGGGCACCAGGTCAACCTCGGGCGCTTTAGCAGAGGTTGACCTGGTGTCCGATTCGCTCCCCGGGCACCAGGTAAACCGTGGGCGCTTTCAGCGGAGGTTGACCTGGTGGCCGATTCCCTCCTCGGGCTCCAAGTCCGGCAGGGACAGCAGGTCAACCCCGGTCCCAGGCGGGGAGAGAAAAAATTTCAAAGTCCGGCAGGGACAACAGGTCAACCCCGGTCCCAGGCTGGAGAGAAAAATTTTCTAAGTCCGGCAGGGACAGCAGGTCAACCCCGGCCGCTTCAGCTGAGGTTGACCTGGTGTCCGATTCGCTCCCCGGGCACCAGGTAAACCGTGGCCGCTTTCAGCGGAGGTTGACCTGGTGGCCGATCCCCTCCTGGGGCTCCAAGTCCGGCAGGGACAACAGGTCAACCCCGGTCCCAGGCGGGAGAGAAAAATTTTCTAAGTCCGGCAGGGACAACAGGTCAACCCCGGTTCCGAGCGGGAGAGAAAAATTTTCTAAGTCCGGCAGGGACAACAGGTCAACCCCGGTCCCAGGCGGCAGAGAAAAATTTTCTAAGTCCGGCAGGGACAACAGGTCAACCCCGGTCCCAGGCGGCAGAGAAAAAATTTCTAAGTCCGGCAGGGACAACAGGTCAACCCCGGTCCCAGGCGGCAGAGAAAAAATTTCTAAGTCCGGCAGGGACAACAGGTCAACCCCGGTCCCGGGCGGGAGAGAAAAATTTTCTAAGTCCGGCAGGGACAACAGGTCAACCCCGGTCCCAGGCGGCAGAGAAAAAATTTCTAAGTCCGGCAGGGACAACAGGTCAACCCCGGTCCCAGGCGGGAGAGAAAAATTTTCTAAGTCCGGCAGGGACAACAGGTCAACCCCGGTCCCAGGCGGCAGAGAAAAAATTTCTAAGTCCGGCAGGGACAACAGGTCAACCCCGGTACCGGGCGGGAGAGAAAAAATTTCTAAGTCCGGCAGGGACAACAGGTCAACCCCGGTCCCAGGCTGGAGAGAAAAAATTTCTAAGTCCGGCAGGGACAACAGGTCAACCCCGGTCCCAGGCGGCAGAGAAAAAATTTCTAAGTCCGGCAGGGACAACAGGTCAACCCCGGTCCCAGGCGGCAGAGAAAAAATTTCTAAGTCCGGCAGGGACAACAGGTCAACCCCGGTCCCAGGCGGCAGAGAAAAAATTTCTAAGTCCGGCAGGGACAACAGGTCAACCCCGGTCCCAGGCGGGAGAGAAAAATTTTCTAAGTCCGGCAGGGACAACAGGTCAACCCCGGTCCCAGGCGGGAGAGAAAAATTTTCTAAGTCCGGCAGGGACAACAGGTCAACCCCGGTCCCAGGCGGCAGAGAAAAATTTTCTAAGTCCGGCAGGGACAACAGGTCAACCCCGGTCCCAGGCGGCAGAGAAAAAATTTCTAAGTCCGGCAGGGACAACAGGTCAACCCCGGTCCCAGGCTGGAGAGAAAAAATTTCTAAGTCCGGCAGGGACAACAGGTCAACCCCGGTCCCAGGCGGGAGAGAAAAAATTTCTAAGTCCGGCAGGGACAACAGGTCAACCCCGGTCCCGGGCTGGAGAGAAAAATTTTCTAAGTCCGGCAGGGACAACAGGTCAACCCCGGTCCCAGGCTGGAGAGAAAAAATTTCTAAGTCCGGCAGGGACAACAGGTCAACCCCGGTCCCAGGCGGCAGAGAAAAAATTTCTAAGTCCGGCAGGGACAACAGGTCAACCCCGGTCCCAGGCGGGAGAGAAAAATTTTCTAAGTCCGGCAGGGACAACAGGTCAACCCCGGTCCCAGGCGGCAGAGAAAAATTTTCTAAGTCCGGCAGGGACAGCAGGTCAACCCCGGTCCCAGGCTGGAGAGAAAAATTTTCTAAGTCCGGCAGGGACAGCAGGTCAACCCCGGCCGCTTTAGCAGAGGTTGACCTGGTGTCCGATTCGCTCCCCGGGCACCAGGTCAACCTCTGGCGCTTTAGCAGAGGTTGACCTGGTGTCAGATTCGCTCCCCGGGCACCAGGTCAACCTCGGTCGCTTTAGCAGAGGTTGACCTGGTGTCCGATTCGCTCCCCGGGCACCAGGTAAACCGTGGCCGCTTTCAGCGGAGGTTGACCTGGTGGCCGATTCCCTCCTCGGGCTCCAAGTCCGGCAGGGACAGCAGGTCAACCCCGGTCCCAGGCGGGGAGAGAAAAAATTTCTAAGTCCGGCAGGGACAACAGGTCAACCCCGGTCCCAGGCTGGAGAGAAAAATTTTCCAAGTCCGGCAGGGACAGCAGGTCAACCCCGGCCGCTTCAGCTGAGGTTGACCTGGTGTCCGATTCGCTCCCCGGGCACCAGGTAAACCGTGGCCGCTTTCAGCGGAGGTTTACCTGGTGGCCGATCCCCTCCTCGGGCTCCAAGTCCGGCAGGGACAACAGGTCAACCCCGGTCCCAGGCGGGAGAGAAAAATTTTCTAAGTCCGGCAGGGACAACAGGTCAACCCCGGTCCCAGGCTGGAGAGAAAAATTTTCTAAGTCCGGCAGGGACAGCAGGTCAACCCCGGCCGCTTTAGCAGAGGTTGACCTGGTGTCCGATTCGCTCCCCGGGCACCAGGTCAACCTCTGGCGCTTTAGCAGAGGTTGACCTGGTGTCAGATTCGCTCCCCGGGCACCAGGTCAACCTCGGTCGCTTTAG
>NW_027439085.1:162500-170577 GCF_033958435.1 Carettochelys insculpta
GCCGATTCCCTCCCGGGGCACCAGGTCAACCTCCGCTTCTTTCAGCGGGGGTTGACCTGGTGGCCGATTCGCTCCCCGGGCACCAGGTCAACCTCCGCTGCTTTCAGCGGGGGTTGACCTGCTGGCCGATTCGCTCCCCGGGCACCAGGTCAACCTCCGCTGCTTTCAGCGGGGGTTGACCTGGTGGCCGATTCCCTCCCCGGGCACCAGGTCAACCTCCGCTGCTTTCAGCGGGGGTTGACCTGGTGGCCGATTCCCTCCCTGGGCACCAGGTCAACCTCCGCTTCTTTCAGCGGGGGTTGACCTGGTGGCCGATTCGCTCCCCGGGCACCAGGTCAACCTCCGCTGCTTTCAGCGGGGGTTGACCTGGTGGCCGATTCCCTCCCCGGGCACCAGGTCAACCTCCGCTGCTTTCAGCGGGGGTTGACCTGGTGGCCGATTCGCTCCCCGGGCACCAGGTCAACCTCCGCTGCTTTCAGCGGGGGTTGACCTGGTGGCCGATTCCCTCCCCGGGCACCAGGTCAACCTCCGCTGCTTTCAGCGGGGGTTGACCTGGTGGCCGATTCGCTCCCCGGGCACCAGGTCAACCTCCGCTGCTTTCAGCGGGGGTTGACCTGGTGGCCGATTCGCTCCCCGGGCACCAGGTCAACCTCCGCTGCTTTCAGCGGGGGTTGACCTGGTGGCCCATTCGCTCCCCGGGCACCAGGTCAACCTCCGGTGCTTTCAGCGGGGGTTGACCTGGTGGCCGATTCGCTCCCCGGGCACCAGGTCAACCTCCGGTGCTTTCAGCGGGGGTCGACCTGGTGGCCGATTCCCTCCCCGGGCACCAGGTCAACCTCCGGTGCTTTCAGCGGGGGTTGACCTGGTGGCCGATTCCCTCCCCGGGCACCAGGTCAACCTCCGGTGCTTTCAGCGGGGGTTGACCTGGTGGCCGATTCGCTCCCCGGGCACCAGGTCAACCTCCGCTGCTTTCAGCGGGGGTTGACCTGGTGGCCCATTCGCTCCCCGGGCACCAGGTCAACCGCACCCTTTTTCGGCCGCCTTCGCCTCCAAATTTTTCCCCCCGTTTCCTTGCCCACTCCTCGGTCACTTCATACGCCCTCCCCCTTACATCCACCGTACGCAACACCTCCACCGGGCTTAATAGTCCACAACCGGGACCCAGGGCCTTCCCCGCTCTCAACAACCTCCACCCACGGTCCCCCTCCACCGGGCTTAATAGTCCACAACCGAGACCCAGGGCCTTCCCCGCTCTCAACAACCTCCACCCACGGTCCCCCTCCACCGGGCTTAATAGTCCACAACCGGGACCCAGGGCCTTCCCCGCTCTCAACAACCTCCACCCACGGTCCCCCTCCACCGGGCTTAATAGTCCACAACCGGGACCCAGGGCCTTCCCCGCTCTCAACAACCTCCACCCACGGTCCCCCTCCACCGGGCTTAATAGTCCACAAGCGAGACCCAGGGCCTTCCCCGCTCTCAACAACCTCCACCCACGGTCCCCCTCCACCGGGCTTAATAGTCCACAACCGAGACCCAGGGCCTTCCCCGCTCTCAACAACCTCCACCCACGGTCCCCCAAGACGCACGTTCCAAGCCTTAACCCTCAGACCATCCACCCCCCCTGGGGGGGACCCCACACCCACCTGACCCCAACTCACTCCCACCAAAAACACCACCACCGCCACCGCCTCAACGGCCTGCCCCACCCAGCACTCCCACACACACACCTGCCCCACCAACGCTCCACACACGCTTTCTTCCCTCTCCCCGACCCGACCCAAGCCATCGCACCGCACCGGGTGAGGGCCTAAGCTTCCTCGCCCGCCCCCCCGCCCCCGACACGCAGGCAGGCAGAGGGAAAGGCCTCAGCGCCCCCCAGGACCGTCGCGCCGCCTTGGCCTCACGGCTTCCCTGCTCCCGCACGGCAGACACACGCCCCGCTCTACCCCCGCTGGGGCCAAAAGCTGCCTACGGCACCTGGGATTCCCAGGCGGTCACCCATCCAGGTACTAGCCAGGCCCGGGACGGTTTACCTTCCGAGATCGGACGAGATCGGGGGCATTCGGTCCGGTATGGCCGTAGGCCCCCGCCTCCCCGGGCTTTAGCGTCAGCAGCCTGGCCTCAGTCAGCCGGGCCCAAACAATTAACCCGGAGGCCGGGCCGAGGGAAAACTTCCTCCGAGCCGGCCCAAGGGGAAGGGAGGACGAGGACGCCGGGCCCGGGAGGTGACAGGACGTGCACGTCAGACCCGGGAAGCTGTGCGCCCCGAGGTTAACCCCCGGGCCGGGGCGGGGAGAGAAAAATGTTCTAAGTCCGGTAGGGACAGCAGGTCAACCCCGGTCCGAGGCGGGGAGAGAAATTTTCCAAGTCCGGCAGGGACAGCAGGTCAACCCCGGCCGCCGTAGCAGAGGTTGACCTGGTGTCCGATTCGCTCCCCGGGCACCAGGTCAACCTCGGGCGCTTTAGCGGAGGTTGACCTGGTGTCCGATTCGCTCCCCGGGCACCAGGTCAACCTCGGGCGCCTTAGCAGAGGTTGACCTGGTGTCCGATTCGCTCCCCGGGCACCAGGTAAACCGTGGCCGCTTTCAGCGGAGGTTGACCTGGTGGCCGATCCCCTCCTCGGGCTCCAAGTCCGGCAGGGACAGCAGGTGAACCCCGGCCGCTTTAGCAGAGGTTGACCTGGTGTCCGATTCGCTCCCCGGGCACCAGGTAAACCGTGGCCGCTTTCAGCGGAGGTTGACCTGGTGGCCGATCCCCTCCTCGGGCTCCAAGTCCGGCAGGGACAGCAGGTCAACCCCGGCCGCTTTAGCAGAGGTTGACCTGGTGTCCGATTCGCTCCCCGGGCACCAGGTAAACCGTGGCCGCTTTCAGCGGAGGTTGACCTGGTGGCCGATCCCCTCCTCGGGCTCCAAGTCCGGCAGGGACAGCAGGTGAACCCCGGCCGCTTTAGCAGAGGTTGACCTGGTGTCCGATTCGCTCCCCGGGCACCAGGTAAACCGTGGCCGCTTTCAGCGGAGGTTGACCTGGTGGCCGATCCCCTCCTCGGGCTCCAAGTCCGGCAGGGACAGCAGGTCAACCCCGGCCGCTTTAGCAGAGGTTGACCTGGTGTCCGATTCGCTCCCCGGGCACCAGGTAAACCGTGGCCGCTTTCAGCGGAGGTTGACCTGGTGGCCGATCCCCTCCTCGGGCTCCAAGTCCGGCAGGGACAACAGGTCAACCCCGGTTCCGGGCGGGGAGAGAAAAATTTTCTAAGTCCGGCAGGGACAGCAGGTCAACCCCGGCCGCCGTAGCAGAGGTTGACCTGGTGTCCGATTCGCTCCCCGGGCACCAGGTCAACCTCGGGCGCCTTAGCAGAGGTTGACCTGGTGTCCGATTCGCTCCCCGGGCACCAGGTAAACCGTGGCCGCTTTCAGCGGAGGTTGACCTGGTGGCCGATCCCCTCCTCGGGCTCCAAGTCCGGCAGGGACAGCAGGTGAACCCCGGCCGCTTTAGCAGAGGTTGACCTGGTGTCCGATTCGCTCCCCGGGCACCAGGTAAACCGTGGCCGCTTTCAGCGGAGGTTGACCTGGTGGCCGATCCCCTCCTCGGGCTCCAAGTCCGGCAGGGACAGCAGGTCAACCCCGGCCGCTTTAGCAGAGGTTGACCTGGTGTCCGATTCGCTCCCCGGGCACCAGGTAAACCGTGGCCGCTTTCAGCGGAGGTTGACCTGGTGGCCGATCCCCTCCTCGGGCTCCAAGTCCGGCAGGGACAACAGGTCAACCCCGGTTCCGGGCGGGGAGAGAAAAATTTTCTAAGTCCGGCAGGGACAGCAGGTCAACCCCGGCCGCCGTAGCAGAGGTTGACCTGGTGTCCGATTCGCTCCCCGGGCACCAGGTCAACCTCGGGCGCTTTAGCAGAGGTTGACCTGGTGTCCGATTCGGTCCCCGGGCACCAGGTAAACCGTGGCCGCTTTCAGCGGAGGTTGACCTGGTGGCCGATCCCCTCCTGGGGCTCCAAGTCCGGCAGGGACAGCAGGTCAACCCCGGTCCCAGGCGGGGAGAGAAAAAATTTCTAAGTCCTTCAGGGACAACAGGTCAACCCCGGTTCCGAGCGGGAGAGAAAAATTTTCCAAGTCCGGCAGGGACAACAGGTCAACCCCGGTTCCGGGCGGGGAGAGAAAAATTTTCAAAGTCCGGCAGGGACAGCAGGTCAACCCCGGCCGCTTCAGCGGAGGTTGACCTGGTGTCCGATTCGGTCCCCGGGCACCAGGTAAACCGTGGCCGCTTTCAGCGGAGGTTGACCTGGTGGCCGATCCCCTCCTCGGGCTCCAAGTCCGGCACGGACAGCAGGTCAACCCCGGCCGCTTTAGCAGAGGTTGACCTGGTGTCCGATTCGCTCCCCGGGCACCAGGTAAACCGTGGCCGCTTTCAGCGGAGGTTGACCTGGTGGCCGATCCCCTCCTCGGGCTCCAAGTCCGGCAGGGACAGCAGGTCAACCCCGGCCGCTTCAGCTGAGGTTGACCTGGTGTCCGATTCGCTCCCCGGGCACCAGGTAAACCGTGGCCGCTTTCAGCGGAGGTTGACCTGGTGGCCGATCCCCTCCTGGGGCTCCAAGTCCGGCAGGGACAACAGGTCAACCCCGGTCCCAGGCGGGAGAGAAAAATTTTCTAAGTCCGGCAGGGACAACAGGTCAACCCCGGTTCCGAGCGGGAGAGAAAAATTTTCTAAGTCCGGCAGGGACAACAGGTCAACCCCGGTCCCAGGCGGCAGAGAAAAATTTTCTAAGTCCGGCAGGGACAACAGGTCAACCCCGGTCCCAGGCGGGAGAGAAAAAATTTCTAAGTCCGGCAGGGACAACAGGTCAACCCCGGTCCCAGGCTGGAGAGAAAAATTTTCTAAGTCCGGCAGGGACAGCAGGTCAACCCCGGCCGCTTTAGCAGAGGTTGACCTGGTGTCCGATTCGCTCCCCGGGCACCAGGTCAACCTCTGGCGCTTTAGCAGAGGTTGACCTGGTGTCAGATTCGCTCCCCGGGCACCAGGTCAACCTCGGTCGCTTTAGCAGAGGTTGACCTGGTGTCCGATTCGCTCCCCGGGCACCAGGTAAACCGTGGCCGCTTTCAGCGGAGGTTGACCTGGTGGCCGATCCCCTCCTGGGGCTCCAAGTCCGGCAGGGACAACAGGTCAACCCCGGTCCCAGGCGGGGAGAGAAAAAATTTCTAAGTCCGGCAGGGACAACAGGTCAACCCCGGTCCCAGGCGGGGAGAGAAAAAATTTCTAAGTCCGGCAGGGACAACAGGTCAACCCCGGTCCCAGGCTGGAGAGAAAAATTTTCCAAGTCCGGCAGGGACAGCAGGTCAACCCCGGCCGCTTCAGCTGAGGTTGACCTGGTGTCCGATTCGCTCCCCGGGCACCAGGTAAACCGTGGCCGCTTTCAGCGGAGGTTTACCTGGTGGCCGATCCCCTCCTCGGGCTCCAAGTCCGGCAGGGACAACAGGTCAACCCCGGTCCCAGGCGGGAGAGAAAAATTTTCTAAGTCCGGCAGGGACAACAGGTCAACCCCGGTTCCGAGCGGGAGAGAAAAATTTTCTAAGTCCGGCAGGGACAACAGGTCAACCCCGGTCCCAGGCGGCAGAGAAAAAATTTCTAAGTCCGGCAGGGACAACAGGTCAACCACGGTACCGGGCGGGAGAGAAAAAATTTCTAAGTCCGGCAGGGACAACAGGTCAACCCCGGTCCCAGGCTGGAGAGAAAAAATTTCTAAGTCCGGCAGGGACAACAGGTCAACCCCGGTCCCAGGCGGCAGAGAAAAAATTTCTAAGTCCGGCAGGGACAACAGGTCAACCCCGGTCCCAGGCGGGAGAGAAAAATTTTCTAAGTCCGGCAGGGACAACAGGTCAACCCCGGTCCCAGGCGGCAGAGAAAAAATTTCTAAGTCCGGCAGGGACAACAGGTCAACCCCGGTCCCAGGCGGGAGAGAAAAATTTTCTAAGTCCGGCAGGGACAACAGGTCAACCCCGGTCCCAGGCGGCAGAGAAAAAATTTCTAAGTCCGGCAGGGACAACAGGTCAACCCCGGTACCGGGCGGGAGAGAAAAAATTTCTAAGTCCGGCAGGGACAACAGGTCAACCCCGGTCCCAGGCTGGAGAGAAAAAATTTCTAAGTCCGGCAGGGACAACAGGTCAACCCCGGTCCCAGGCGGCAGAGAAAAAATTTCTAAGTCCGGCAGGGACAACAGGTCAACCCCGGTCCCAGGCGGCAGAGAAAAAATTTCTAAGTCCGGCAGGGACAACAGGTCAACCCCGGTCCCAGGCGGCAGAGAAAAAATTTCTAAGTCCGGCAGGGACAACAGGTCAACCCCGGTCCCAGGCGGGAGAGAAAAATTTTCTAAGTCCGGCAGGGACAACAGGTCAACCCCGGTCCCAGGCGGGAGAGAAAAATTTTCTAAGTCCGGCAGGGACAACAGGTCAACCCCGGTCCCAGGCGGCAGAGAAAAATTTTCTAAGTCCGGCAGGGACAACAGGTCAACCCCGGTCCCAGGCGGCAGAGAAAAAATTTCTAAGTCCGGCAGGGACAACAGGTCAACCCCGGTCCCAGGCTGGAGAGAAAAAATTTCTAAGTCCGGCAGGGACAACAGGTCAACCCCGGTCCCAGGCGGGAGAGAAAAAATTTCTAAGTCCGGCAGGGACAACAGGTCAACCCCGGTCCCGGGCTGGAGAGAAAAATTTTCTAAGTCCGGCAGGGACAACAGGTCAACCCCGGTCCCAGGCTGGAGAGAAAAAATTTCTAAGTCCGGCAGGGACAACAGGTCAACCCCGGTCCCAGGCGGCAGAGAAAAAATTTCTAAGTCCGGCAGGGACAACAGGTCAACCCCGGTCCCAGGCGGGAGAGAAAAATTTTCTAAGTCCGGCAGGGACAACAGGTCAACCCCGGTCCCAGGCGGCAGAGAAAAAATTTCTAAGTCCGGCAGGGACAACAGGTCAACCCCGGTACCGGGCGGGAGAGAAAAAATTTCTAAGTCCGGCAGGGACAACAGGTCAACCCCGGTCCCAGGCGGCAGAGAAAAAATTTCTAAGTCCGGCAGGGACAACAGGTCAACCCCGGTCCCAGGCTGGAGAGAAAAATTTTCTAAGTCCGGCAGGGAGAACAGGTCAACCCCGGTCCCAGGCGGCAGAGAAAAATTTTCTAAGTCCGGCAGGGACAGCAGGTCAACCCCGGTCCCAGGCTGGAGAGAAAAATTTTCTAAGTCCGGCAGGGACAGCAGGTCAACCCCGGCCGCTTTAGCAGAGGTTGACCTGGTGTCCGATTCGCTCCCCGGGCACCAGGTCAACCTCTGGCGCTTTAGCAGAGGTTGACCTGGTGTCAGATTCGCTCCCCGGGCACCAGGTCAACCTCGGTCGCTTTAGCAGAGGTTGACCTGGTGTCCGATTCGCTCCCCGGGCACCAGGTAAACCGTGGCCGCTTTCAGCGGAGGTTGACCTGGTGGCCGATTCCCTCCTCGGGCTCCAAGTCCGGCAGGGACAGCAGGTCAACCCCGGTCCCAGGCGGGGAGAGAAAAAATTTCTAAGTCCGGCAGGGACAACAGGTCAACCCCGGTCCCAGGCTGGAGAGAAAAATTTTCCAAGTCCGGCAGGGACAGCAGGTCAACCCCGGCCGCTTCAGCTGAGGTTGACCTGGTGTCCGATTCGCTCCCCGGGCACCAGGTAAACCGTGGCCGCTTTCAGCGGAGGTTTACCTGGTGGCCGATCCCCTCCTCGGGCTCCAAGTCCGGCAGGGACAACAGGTCAACCCCGGTCCCAGGCGGGAGAGAAAAATTTTCTAAGTCCGGCAGGGACAACAGGTCAACCCCGGTCCCAGGCTGGAGAGAAAAATTTTCTAAGTCCGGCAGGGACAGCAGGTCAACCCCGGCCGCTTTAGCAGAGGTTGACCTGGTGTCCGATTCGCTCCCCGGGCACCAGGTCAACCTCTGGCGCTTTAGCAGAGGTTGACCTGGTGTCAGATTCGCTCCCCGGGCACCAGGTCAACCTCGGTCGCTTTAGCAGAGGTTGACCTGGTGTCCGATTCGCTCCCCGGGCACCAGGTAAACCGTGGCCGCTTTC
>NW_027439086.1:0-2500 GCF_033958435.1 Carettochelys insculpta
CGCCCGAGGTTGACCTGGTGCCCGGGGAGCGAATCGGACACCAGGTCAACCTCTGCTACGGCGGCCGGGGTTGACCTGCTGTCCCTGCCGGACTTAGAAAATTTTTCTCTCCCCGCCCGGAACCGGGGTTGACCTGTTGTCCCTGCCGGACTTGGAGCCCGAGGAGGGGATCGGCCACCAGGTCAACCTCCGCTGAAAGCGGCCACGGTTTACCTGGTGCCCGGGGAGCGAATCGGACACCAGGTCAACCTCTGCTAAAGCGGCCGGGGTTCACCTGCTGTCCCTGCCGGACTTGGAGCCCGAGGAGGGGATCGGCCACCAGGTCAACCTCCGCTGAAAGCGGCCACGGTTTACCTGGTGCCCGGGGAGCGAATCGGACACCAGGTCAACCTCTGCTAAAGCGGCCGGGGTTCACCTGCTGTCCCTGCCGGACTTGGAGCCCGAGGAGGGGATCGGCCACCAGGTCAACCTCCGCTGAAAGCGGCCACGGTTTACCTGGTGCCCGGGGAGCGAATCGGACACCAGGTCAACCTCTGCTAAAGCGGCCGGGGTTGACCTGCTGTCCCTGCCGGACTTGGAGCCCGAGGAGGGGATCGGCCACCAGGTCAACCTCCGCTGAAAGCGGCCACGGTTTACCTGGTGCCCGGGGAGCGAATCGGACACCAGGTCAACCTCTGCTAAAGCGGCCGGGGTTGACCTGCTGTCCCTGCCGGACTTGGAGCCCGAGGAGGGTATCGGCCACCAGGTCAACCTCCGCTGAAAGCGGCCACGGTTTACCTGGTGCCCGGGGAGCGAATCGGACACCAGGTCAACCTCTGCTAAAGCGGCCGGGGTTGACCTGCTGTCCCTGCCGGACTTGGAGCCCGAGGAGGGGATCGGCCACCAGGTCAACCTCCGCTGAAAGCGGCCACGGTTTACCTGGTGCCCGGGGACCGAATCGGACACCAGGTCAACCTCTGCTAAAGCGGCCGGGGTTGACCTGCTGTCCCTGCCGGACTTGGAGCCCGAGGAGGGGATCGGCCACCAGGTCAACCTCCGCTGAAAGCGGCCACGGTTTACCTGGTGCCCGGGGACCGAATCGGACACCAGGTCAACCTCTGCTAAAGCGGCCGGGGTTGACCTGCTGTCCCTGCCGGACTTGGAGCCCGAGGAGGGGATCGGCCACCAGGTCAACCTCCGCTGAAAGCGGCCACGGTTGACCTGGTGCCCGGGGAGCGAATCGGACACCAGGTCAACCTCTGCTAAAGCGGCCGGGGTTGACCTGCTGTCCCTGCCGGACTTGGAGCCCGAGGAGGGGATCGGCCACCAGGTCAACCTCCGCTGAAAGCGGCCACGGTTTACCTGGTGCCCGGGGACCGAATCGGACACCAGGTCAACCTCCGCTGAAGCGGCCGGGGTTGACCTGCTGTCCCTGCCGGACTTAGAAAATTTTTCTCTCCCCGCCCGGAACCGGGGTTGACCTGTTGTCCCTGCCGGACTTAGAAAATTTTTCTCTCCCCGCCCGGAACCGGGGTTGACCTGCTGTCCCTGCCGGACTTGGAGCCCGAGGAGGGGATCGGCCACCAGGTCAACCTCCGCTGAAAGCGCCCGAGGTTGACCTGGTGCCCGGGGAGCGAATCGGACACCAGGTCAACCTCTGCTAAAGCGCCCGAGGTTGACCTGGTGCCCGGGGAGCGAATCGGACACCAGGTCAACCTCCGCTAAAGCGCCCGAGGTTGACCTGGTGCCCGGGGAGCGAATCGGACACCAGGTCAACCTCTGCTACGGCGGCCGGGGTTGACCTGCTGTCCCTGCCGGACTTGGAAAATTTCTCTCCCCGCCTCGGACCGGGGTTGACCTGCTGTCCCTACCGGACTTAGAACATTTTTCTCTCCCCGCCCCGGCCCGGGGGTTAACCTCGGGGCACACAGCTTCCCGGGTCTGACGTGCACGTCCTGTCACCTCCCGGGCCCGGCGTCCTCGTCCTCCCTTCCCCTTGGGCCGGCTCGGAGGAAGTTTTCCCTCGGCCCGGCCTCCGGGTTAATTGTTTGGGCCCGGCTGACTGAGGCCAGGCTGCTGACGCTAAAGCCCGGGGAGGCGGGGGCCTACGGCCATACCGGACCGAATGCCCCCGATCTCGTCCGATCTCGGAAGGTAAACCGTCCCGGGCCTGGCTAGTACCTGGATGGGTGACCGCCTGGGAATCCCAGGTGCCGTAGGCAGCTTTTGGCCCCAGCGGGGGTAGAGCGGGGCGTGTGTCTGCCGTGCGGGAGCAGGGAAGCCGTGAGGCCAAGGCGGCGCGACGGTCCTGGGGGGCGCTGAGGCCTTTCCCTCTGCCTGCCTGCGTGTCGGGGGCGGGGGGGCGGGCGAGGAAGCTTAGGCCCTCACCCGGTGCGGTGCGATGGCTTGGGTCGGGTCGGGGAGAGGGAAGAAAGCGTGTGTGGAGCGTTGGTGGGGCAGGTGTGTGTGTGGGAGTGCTGGGTGGGGCAGGCCGTTGAGGCGGTGGCGGTGGTGGTGTTTT
>NW_027439086.1:15000-22500 GCF_033958435.1 Carettochelys insculpta
GCCCGGGTCCCTCGTCCGAGTCCCCGGGAAGGGCCTTCACACGACGGTCGGTCTCTCTCACGTGTACGTCTCTAAAGGCTGGAGCCAGACAAGCCTTCTCTTACTATTCTCCCGGTACCTGTCGTAACCTTATACGTGAAAAGTCCCCCAGCGGCAACAGGCGGGAACGACTCACAAAAGCGGCCGACCGCCTGGAACTCTAGGTCGGCTGCACGGGTCAAATTCAACCCCATTCGGACTTCCAGAGCTCAGCCGGCCACCAGGTCAACCTCGCTGAAAGCGCCAGAGGTTGACCTGGTGTCCGGGGACCGAATCGGACACCAGGTCAACCTCCGCTAAAGCGGCCGGGGTTGACCTGTTGTCCCTGCCGGACTTAGAAAATTTTTCTCTCCAGCCCGGGACCGGGGTTGACCTGTTGTCCCTGCCGGACTTAGAAATTTTTTCTCTCCCGCCTGGGACCGGGGTTGACCTGTTGTCCCTGCCGGACTTAGAAATTTTTTCTCTCCAGCCTGGGACCGGGGTTGACCTGTTGTCCCTGCCGGACTTAGAAAATTTTTCTCTGCCGCCTGGGACCGGGGTTGACCTGTTGTCCCTGCCGGACTTAGAAATTTTTTCTCTCCCGCCTGGGACCGGGGTTGACCTGTTGTCCCTGCCGGACTTAGAAATTTTTTCTCTCCAGCCCGGGACCGGGGTTGACCTGTTGTCCCTGCCGGACTTAGAAAATTTTTCTCTCCAGCCCGGGACCGGGGTTGACCTGTTGTCCCTGCCGGACTTAGAAATTTTTTCTCTCCCGCCTGGGACCGGGGTTGACCTGTTGTCCCTGCCGGACTTAGAAATTTTTTCTCTCCAGCCTGGGACCGGGGTTGACCTGTTGTCCCTGCCGGACTTAGAAATTTTTTCTCTGCCGCCTGGGACCGGGGTTGACCTGTTGTCCCTGCCGGACTTAGAAAATTTTTCTCTGCCGCCTGGGACCGGGGTTGACCTGTTGTCCCTGCCGGACTTAGAAAATTTTTCTCTCCCGCCTGGGACCGGGGTTGACCTGTTGTCCCTGCCGGACTTAGAAATTTTTTCTCTGCCGCCTGGGACCGGGGTTGACCTGTTGTCCCTGCCGGACTTAGAAATTTTTTCTCTGCCGCCTGGGACCGGGGTTGACCTGTTGTCCCTGCCGGACTTAGAAATTTTTTCTCTGCCGCCTGGGACCGGGGTTGACCTGTTGTCCCTGCCGGACTTAGAAATTTTTTCTCTCCAGCCTGGGACCGGGGTTGACCTGTTGTCCCTGCCGGACTTAGAAATTTTTTCTCTCCCGCCCGGTACCGGGGTTGACCTGTTGTCCCTGCCGGACTTAGAAATTTTTTCTCTGCCGCCTGGGACCGGGGTTGACCTGTTGTCCCTGCCGGACTTAGAAAATTTTTCTCTCCCGCCTGGGACCGGGGTTGACCTGTTGTCCCTGCCGGACTTAGAAATTTTTTCTCTGCCGCCTGGGACCGGGGTTGACCTGTTGTCCCTGCCGGACTTAGAAAATTTTTCTCTCCCGCCCGGGACCGGGGTTGACCTGTTGTCCCTGCCGGACTTAGAAATTTTTTCTCTGCCGCCTGGGACCGGGGTTGACCTGTTGTCCCTGCCGGACTTAGAAATTTTTTCTCTCCCGCCCGGTACCGGGGTTGACCTGTTGTCCCTGCCGGACTTAGAAATTTTTTCTCTGCCGCCTGGGACCGGGGTTGACCTGTTGTCCCTGCCGGACTTAGAAAATTTTTCTCTCCCGCTCGGAACCGGGGTTGACCTGTTGTCCCTGCCGGACTTAGAAAATTTTTCTCTCCCGCCTGGGACCGGGGTTGACCTGTTGTCCCTGCCGGACTTGGAGCCCGAGGAGGGGATCGGCCACCAGGTAAACCTCCGCTGAAAGCGGCCACGGTTTACCTGGTGCCCGGGGAGCGAATCGGACACCAGGTCAACCTCAGCTGAAGCGGCCGGGGTTGACCTGCTGTCCCTGCCGGACTTGGAAAATTTTTCTCTCCAGCCTGGGACCGGGGTTGACCTGTTGTCCCTGCCGGACTTAGAAATTTTTTCTCTCCCCGCCTGGGACCGGGGTTGACCTGCTGTCCCTGCCGGACTTGGAGCCCCAGGAGGGGATCGGCCACCAGGTCAACCTCCGCTGAAAGCGGCCACGGTTTACCTGGTGCCCGGGGAGCGAATCGGACACCAGGTCAACCTCTGCTAAAGCGACCGAGGTTGACCTGGTGCCCGGGGAGCGAATCTGACACCAGGTCAACCTCTGCTAAAGCGCCAGAGGTTGACCTGGTGCCCGGGGAGCGAATCGGACACCAGGTCAACCTCTGCTAAAGCGGCCGGGGTTGACCTGCTGTCCCTGCCGGACTTAGAAAATTTTTCTCTCCAGCCTGGGACCGGGGTTGACCTGTTGTCCCTGCCGGACTTAGAAATTTTTTCTCTCCCGCCTGGGACCGGGGTTGACCTGTTGTCCCTGCCGGACTTAGAAAATTTTTCTCTGCCGCCTGGGACCGGGGTTGACCTGTTGTCCCTGCCGGACTTAGAAAATTTTTCTCTCCCGCTCGGAACCGGGGTTGACCTGTTGTCCCTGCCGGACTTAGAAAATTTTTCTCTCCCGCCTGGGACCGGGGTTGACCTGTTGTCCCTGCCGGACTTGGAGCCCCAGGAGGGGATCGGCCACCAGGTCAACCTCCGCTGAAAGCGGCCACGGTTTACCTGGTGCCCGGGGAGCGAATCGGACACCAGGTCAACCTCAGCTGAAGCGGCCGGGGTTGACCTGCTGTCCCTGCCGGACTTGGAGCCCGAGGAGGGGATCGGCCACCAGGTCAACCTCCGCTGAAAGCGGCCACGGTTTACCTGGTGCCCGGGGAGCGAATCGGACACCAGGTCAACCTCTGCTAAAGCGGCCGGGGTTGACCTGCTGTCCGTGCCGGACTTGGAGCCCGAGGAGGGGATCGGCCACCAGGTCAACCTCCGCTGAAAGCGGCCACGGTTTACCTGGTGCCCGGGGAGCGAATCGGACACCAGGTCAACCTCTGCTAAAGCGGCCGGGGTTCACCTGCTGTCCCTGCCGGACTTGGAGCCCGAGGAGGGGATCGGCCACCAGGTCAACCTCCGCTGAAAGCGGCCACGGTTTACCTGGTGCCCGGGGAGCGAATCGGACACCAGGTCAACCTCTGCTAAGGCGCCCGAGGTTGACCTGGTGCCCGGGGAGCGAATCGGACACCAGGTCAACCTCTGCTACGGCGGCCGGGGTTGACCTGCTGTCCCTGCCGGACTTAGAAAATTTTTCTCTCCCCGCCCGGAACCGGGGTTGACCTGTTGTCCCTGCCGGACTTGGAGCCCGAGGAGGGGATCGGCCACCAGGTCAACCTCCGCTGAAAGCGGCCACGGTTTACCTGGTGCCCGGGGAGCGAATCGGACACCAGGTCAACCTCTGCTAAAGCGGCCGGGGTTGACCTGCTGTCCCTGCCGGACTTGGAGCCCGAGGAGGGGATCGGCCACCAGGTCAACCTCCGCTGAAAGCGGCCACGGTTTACCTGGTGCCCGGGGAGCGAATCGGACACCAGGTCAACCTCTGCTAAAGCGGCCGGGGTTGACCTGCTGTCCGTGCCGGACTTGGAGCCCGAGGAGGGGATCGGCCACCAGGTCAACCTCCGCTGAAAGCGGCCACGGTTTACCTGGTGCCCGGGGAGCGAATCGGACACCAGGTCAACCTCTGCTAAAGCGGCCGGGGTTCACCTGCTGTCCCTGCCGGACTTGGAGCCCGAGGAGGGGATCGGCCACCAGGTCAACCTCCGCTGAAAGCGGCCACGGTTTACCTGGTGCCCGGGGAGCGAATCGGACACCAGGTCAACCTCTGCTAAGGCGCCCGAGGTTGACCTGGTGCCCGGGGAGCGAATCGGACACCAGGTCAACCTCTGCTACGGCGGCCGGGGTTGACCTGCTGTCCCTGCCGGACTTAGAAAATTTTTCTCTCCCCGCCCGGAACCGGGGTTGACCTGTTGTCCCTGCCGGACTTGGAGCCCGAGGAGGGGATCGGCCACCAGGTCAACCTCCGCTGAAAGCGGCCACGGTTTACCTGGTGCCCGGGGAGCGAATCGGACACCAGGTCAACCTCTGCTAAAGCGGCCGGGGTTGACCTGCTGTCCCTGCCGGACTTGGAGCCCGAGGAGGGGATCGGCCACCAGGTCAACCTCCGCTGAAAGCGGCCACGGTTTACCTGGTGCCCGGGGAGCGAATCGGACACCAGGTCAACCTCTGCTAAAGCGGCCGGGGTTCACCTGCTGTCCCTGCCGGACTTGGAGCCCGAGGAGGGGATCGGCCACCAGGTCAACCTCCGCTGAAAGCGGCCACGGTTTACCTGGTGCCCGGGGAGCGAATCGGACACCAGGTCAACCTCTGCTAAGGCGCCCGAGGTTGACCTGGTGCCCGGGGAGCGAATCGGACACCAGGTCAACCTCCGCTAAAGCGCCCGAGGTTGACCTGGTGCCCGGGGAGCGAATCGGACACCAGGTCAACCTCTGCTACGGCGGCCGGGGTTGACCTGCTGTCCCTGCCGGACTTGGAAAATTTCTCTCCCCGCCTCGGACCGGGGTTGACCTGCTGTCCCTACCGGACTTAGAACATTTTTCTCTCCCCGCCCCGGCCCGGGGGTTAACCTCGGGGCGCACAGCTTCCCGGGTCTGACGTGCACGTCCTGTCACCTCCCGGGCCCGGCGTCCTCGTCCTCCCTTCCCCTTGGGCCGGCTCGGAGGAAGTTTTCCCTCGGCCCGGCCTCCGGGTTAATTGTTTGGGCCCGGCTGACTGAGGCCAGGCTGCTGACGCTAAAGCCCGGGGAGGCGGGGGCCTACGGCCATACCGGACCGAATGCCCCCGATCTCGTCCGATCTCGGAAGGTAAACCGTCCCGGGCCTGGCTAGTACCTGGATGGGTGACCGCCTGGGAATCCCAGGTGCCGTAGGCAGCTTTTGGCCCCAGCGGGGGTAGAGCGGGGCGTGTGTCTGCCGTGCGGGAGCAGGGAAGCCGTGAGGCCAAGGCGGCGCGACGGTCCTGGGGGGCGCTGAGGCCTTTCCCTCTGCCTGCCTGCGTGTCGGGGGCGGGGGGGCGGGCGAGGAAGCTTAGGCCCTCACCCGGTGCGGTGCGATGGCTTGGGTCGGGTCGGGGAGAGGGAAGAAAGCGTGTGTGGAGCGTTGGTGGGGCAGGTGTGTGTGTGGGAGTGCTGGGTGGGGCAGGCCGTTGAGGCGGTGGCGGTGGTGGTGTTTTTGGTGGGAGTGAGTTGGGGTCAGGTGGGTGTGGGGTCCCGCCCGGGGGGTGGATGGTCTGAGGGTTAAGGCTTGGAACGTGCGTCTTGGGGGACCGTGGGTGGAGGTTGTTGAGAGCGGGGAAGGCCCTGGGTCTCGGTTGTGGACTATTAAGCCCGGTGGAGGGGGACCGTGGGGGGAGGTTGTTGAGAGCGGGGAAGGCCCTGGGTCCCGGTTGTGGACTATTAAGCCCGGTGGAGGGGGACCGTGGGTGGAGGTTGTTGAGAGCGGGGAAGGCCCTGGGTCTCGGTTGTGGACTATTAAGCCCGGTGGAGGGGGACCGTGGGTGGAGGTTGTTGAGAGCGGGGAAGGCCCTGGGTCCCGGTTGTGGACTATTAAGCCCGGTGGAGGGGGACCGTGGGTGGAGGTTGTTGAGAGCGGGGAAGGCCCTGGGTCTCGGTTGTGGACTATTAAGCCCGGTGGAGGGGGACCGTGGGGGGAGGTTGTTGAGAGCGGGGAAGGCCCTGGGTCCCGGTTGTGGACTATTAAGCCCGGTGGAGGGGGACCGTGGGTGGAGGTTGTTGAGAGCGGGGAAGGCCCTGGGTCTCGGTTGTGGACTATTAAGCCCGGTGGAGGGGGACCGTGGGTGGAGGTTGTTGAGAGCGGGGAAGGCCCTGGGTCCCGGTTGTGGACTATTAAGCCCGGTGGAGGGGGACCGTGGGTGGAGGTTGTTGAGAGCGGGGAAGGCCCTGGGACCCGGTTGTGGACTATTAAGCCCGGTGGAGGGGGACCGTGGGTGGAGGTTGTTGAGAGCGGGGAAGGCCCTGGGTCTCGGTTGTGGACTATTAAGCCCGGTGGAGGGGGACCGTGGGTGGAGGTTGTTGAGAGCGGGGAAGGCCCTGGGACCCGGTTGTGGACTATTAAGCCCGGTGGAGGGGGACCGTGGGTGGAGGTTGTTGAGAGCGGGGAAGGCCCTGGGTCCCGGTTGTGGACTATTAAGCCCGGTGGAGGGGGACCGTGGGTGGAGGTTGTTGAGAGCGGGGAAGGCCCTGGGACCCGGTTGTGGACTATTAAGCCCGGTGGAGGGGGACCGTGGGTGGAGGTTGTTGAGAGCGGGGAAGGCCCTGGGTCCCGGTTGTGGACTATTAAGCCCGGTGGAGGGGGACCGTGGGTGGAGGTTGTTGAGAGCGGGGAAGGCCCTGGGTCCCGGTTGTGGACTATTAAGCCCGGTGGAGGGGGACCGTGGGTGGAGGTTGTTGAGAGCGGGGAAGGCCCTGGGACCCGGTTGTGGACTATTAAGCCCGGTGGAGGGGGACCGTGGGTGGAGGTTGTTGAGAGCGGGGAAGGCCCTGGGTCTCGGTTGTGGACTATTAAGCCCGGTGGAGGGGGACCGTGGGTGGAGGTTGTTGAGAGCGGGGAAGGCCCTGGGACCCGGTTGTGGACTATTAAGCCCGGTGGAGGGGGACCGTGGGTGGAGGTTGTTGAGAGCGGGGAAGGCCCTGGGTCCCGGTTGTGGACTATTAAGCCCGGTGGAGGGGGACCGTGGGTGGAGGTTGTTGAGAGCGGGGAAGGCCCTGGGACCCGGTTGTGGACTATTAAGCCCGGTGGAGGGGGACCGTGGGTGGAGGTTGTTGAGAGCGGGGAAGGCCCTGGGTCTCGGTTGTGGACTATTAAGCCCGGTGGAGGGGGACCGTGGGTGGAGGTTGTTGAGAGCGGGGAAGGCCCTGGGACCCGGTTGTGGACTATTAAGCCCGGTGGAGGGGGACCGTGGGTGGAGGTTGTTGAGAGCGGGGAAGGCCCTGGGTCCCGGTTGTGGACTATTAAGCCCGGTGGAGGTGTTGCGTACGGTGGATGTAAGGGGGAGGGCGTATGAAGTGACCGAGGAGTGGGCAAGGAAACGGGGGGAAAAATTTGGAGGCGAAGGCGGCCGAAAAAGGGTGCGGTTGACCTGGTGCCCGGGGAGCGAATGGGCCACCAGGTCAACCCCCGCTGAAAGCAGCGGAGGTTGACCTGGTGCCCGGGGAGCGAATCGGCCACCAGGTCAACCCCCGCTGAAAGCACCGGAGGTTGACCTGGTGCCCGGGGAGGGAATCGGCCACCAGGTCAACCCCCGCTGAAAGCACCGGAGGTTGACCTGGTGCCCGGGAAGGGAATCGGCCACCAGGTCAACCCCCGCTGAAAGCACCGGAGGTTGACCTGGTGCCCGGGGAGGGAATCGGCCACCAGGTCAACCCCCGCTGAAAGCACCGGA
>NW_027439086.1:35000-42500 GCF_033958435.1 Carettochelys insculpta
GGGTTGACCTGTTGTCCCTGCCGGACTTAGAAAATTTTTCTCTCCAGCCCGGGACCGGGGTTGACCTGTTGTCCCTGCCGGACTTAGAAATTTTTTCTCTCCCGCCTGGGACCGGGGTTGACCTGTTGTCCCTGCCGGACTTAGAAATTTTTTCTCTCCAGCCTGGGACCGGGGTTGACCTGTTGTCCCTGCCGGACTTAGAAAATTTTTCTCTGCCGCCTGGGACCGGGGTTGACCTGTTGTCCCTGCCGGACTTAGAAATTTTTTCTCTCCCGCCTGGGACCGGGGTTGACCTGTTGTCCCTGCCGGACTTAGAAATTTTTTCTCTCCAGCCCGGGACCGGGGTTGACCTGTTGTCCCTGCCGGACTTAGAAAATTTTTCTCTCCAGCCCGGGACCGGGGTTGACCTGTTGTCCCTGCCGGACTTAGAAATTTTTTCTCTCCCGCCTGGGACCGGGGTTGACCTGTTGTCCCTGCCGGACTTAGAAATTTTTTCTCTCCAGCCTGGGACCGGGGTTGACCTGTTGTCCCTGCCGGACTTAGAAATTTTTTCTCTGCCGCCTGGGACCGGGGTTGACCTGTTGTCCCTGCCGGACTTAGAAAATTTTTCTCTGCCGCCTGGGACCGGGGTTGACCTGTTGTCCCTGCCGGACTTAGAAAATTTTTCTCTCCCGCCTGGGACCGGGGTTGACCTGTTGTCCCTGCCGGACTTAGAAATTTTTTCTCTGCCGCCTGGGACCGGGGTTGACCTGTTGTCCCTGCCGGACTTAGAAATTTTTTCTCTGCCGCCTGGGACCGGGGTTGACCTGTTGTCCCTGCCGGACTTAGAAATTTTTTCTCTGCCGCCTGGGACCGGGGTTGACCTGTTGTCCCTGCCGGACTTAGAAATTTTTTCTCTCCAGCCTGGGACCGGGGTTGACCTGTTGTCCCTGCCGGACTTAGAAATTTTTTCTCTCCCGCCCGGTACCGGGGTTGACCTGTTGTCCCTGCCGGACTTAGAAATTTTTTCTCTGCCGCCTGGGACCGGGGTTGACCTGTTGTCCCTGCCGGACTTAGAAAATTTTTCTCTCCCGCCTGGGACCGGGGTTGACCTGTTGTCCCTGCCGGACTTAGAAATTTTTTCTCTGCCGCCTGGGACCGGGGTTGACCTGTTGTCCCTGCCGGACTTAGAAAATTTTTCTCTCCCGCCCGGGACCGGGGTTGACCTGTTGTCCCTGCCGGACTTAGAAATTTTTTCTCTGCCGCCTGGGACCGGGGTTGACCTGTTGTCCCTGCCGGACTTAGAAATTTTTTCTCTCCCGCCCGGTACCGGGGTTGACCTGTTGTCCCTGCCGGACTTAGAAATTTTTTCTCTGCCGCCTGGGACCGGGGTTGACCTGTTGTCCCTGCCGGACTTAGAAAATTTTTCTCTCCCGCTCGGAACCGGGGTTGACCTGTTGTCCCTGCCGGACTTAGAAAATTTTTCTCTCCCGCCTGGGACCGGGGTTGACCTGTTGTCCCTGCCGGACTTGGAGCCCGAGGAGGGGATCGGCCACCAGGTAAACCTCCGCTGAAAGCGGCCACGGTTTACCTGGTGCCCGGGGAGCGAATCGGACACCAGGTCAACCTCAGCTGAAGCGGCCGGGGTTGACCTGCTGTCCCTGCCGGACTTGGAAAATTTTTCTCTCCAGCCTGGGACCGGGGTTGACCTGTTGTCCCTGCCGGACTTAGAAATTTTTTCTCTCCCCGCCTGGGACCGGGGTTGACCTGCTGTCCCTGCCGGACTTGGAGCCCCAGGAGGGGATCGGCCACCAGGTCAACCTCCGCTGAAAGCGGCCACGGTTTACCTGGTGCCCGGGGAGCGAATCGGACACCAGGTCAACCTCTGCTAAAGCGACCGAGGTTGACCTGGTGCCCGGGGAGCGAATCTGACACCAGGTCAACCTCTGCTAAAGCGCCAGAGGTTGACCTGGTGCCCGGGGAGCGAATCGGACACCAGGTCAACCTCTGCTAAAGCGGCCGGGGTTGACCTGCTGTCCCTGCCGGACTTAGAAAATTTTTCTCTCCAGCCTGGGACCGGGGTTGACCTGTTGTCCCTGCCGGACTTAGAAATTTTTTCTCTCCCGCCTGGGACCGGGGTTGACCTGTTGTCCCTGCCGGACTTAGAAAATTTTTCTCTGCCGCCTGGGACCGGGGTTGACCTGTTGTCCCTGCCGGACTTAGAAAATTTTTCTCTCCCGCTCGGAACCGGGGTTGACCTGTTGTCCCTGCCGGACTTAGAAAATTTTTCTCTCCCGCCTGGGACCGGGGTTGACCTGTTGTCCCTGCCGGACTTGGAGCCCCAGGAGGGGATCGGCCACCAGGTCAACCTCCGCTGAAAGCGGCCACGGTTTACCTGGTGCCCGGGGAGCGAATCGGACACCAGGTCAACCTCAGCTGAAGCGGCCGGGGTTGACCTGCTGTCCCTGCCGGACTTGGAGCCCGAGGAGGGGATCGGCCACCAGGTCAACCTCCGCTGAAAGCGGCCACGGTTTACCTGGTGCCCGGGGAGCGAATCGGACACCAGGTCAACCTCTGCTAAAGCGGCCGGGGTTGACCTGCTGTCCGTGCCGGACTTGGAGCCCGAGGAGGGGATCGGCCACCAGGTCAACCTCCGCTGAAAGCGGCCACGGTTTACCTGGTGCCCGGGGAGCGAATCGGACACCAGGTCAACCTCTGCTAAAGCGGCCGGGGTTCACCTGCTGTCCCTGCCGGACTTGGAGCCCGAGGAGGGGATCGGCCACCAGGTCAACCTCCGCTGAAAGCGGCCACGGTTTACCTGGTGCCCGGGGAGCGAATCGGACACCAGGTCAACCTCTGCTAAGGCGCCCGAGGTTGACCTGGTGCCCGGGGAGCGAATCGGACACCAGGTCAACCTCTGCTACGGCGGCCGGGGTTGACCTGCTGTCCCTGCCGGACTTAGAAAATTTTTCTCTCCCCGCCCGGAACCGGGGTTGACCTGTTGTCCCTGCCGGACTTGGAGCCCGAGGAGGGGATCGGCCACCAGGTCAACCTCCGCTGAAAGCGGCCACGGTTTACCTGGTGCCCGGGGAGCGAATCGGACACCAGGTCAACCTCTGCTAAAGCGGCCGGGGTTGACCTGCTGTCCCTGCCGGACTTGGAGCCCGAGGAGGGGATCGGCCACCAGGTCAACCTCCGCTGAAAGCGGCCACGGTTTACCTGGTGCCCGGGGAGCGAATCGGACACCAGGTCAACCTCTGCTAAAGCGGCCGGGGTTGACCTGCTGTCCGTGCCGGACTTGGAGCCCGAGGAGGGGATCGGCCACCAGGTCAACCTCCGCTGAAAGCGGCCACGGTTTACCTGGTGCCCGGGGAGCGAATCGGACACCAGGTCAACCTCTGCTAAAGCGGCCGGGGTTCACCTGCTGTCCCTGCCGGACTTGGAGCCCGAGGAGGGGATCGGCCACCAGGTCAACCTCCGCTGAAAGCGGCCACGGTTTACCTGGTGCCCGGGGAGCGAATCGGACACCAGGTCAACCTCTGCTAAGGCGCCCGAGGTTGACCTGGTGCCCGGGGAGCGAATCGGACACCAGGTCAACCTCTGCTACGGCGGCCGGGGTTGACCTGCTGTCCCTGCCGGACTTAGAAAATTTTTCTCTCCCCGCCCGGAACCGGGGTTGACCTGTTGTCCCTGCCGGACTTGGAGCCCGAGGAGGGGATCGGCCACCAGGTCAACCTCCGCTGAAAGCGGCCACGGTTTACCTGGTGCCCGGGGAGCGAATCGGACACCAGGTCAACCTCTGCTAAAGCGGCCGGGGTTGACCTGCTGTCCCTGCCGGACTTGGAGCCCGAGGAGGGGATCGGCCACCAGGTCAACCTCCGCTGAAAGCGGCCACGGTTTACCTGGTGCCCGGGGAGCGAATCGGACACCAGGTCAACCTCTGCTAAAGCGGCCGGGGTTCACCTGCTGTCCCTGCCGGACTTGGAGCCCGAGGAGGGGATCGGCCACCAGGTCAACCTCCGCTGAAAGCGGCCACGGTTTACCTGGTGCCCGGGGAGCGAATCGGACACCAGGTCAACCTCTGCTAAGGCGCCCGAGGTTGACCTGGTGCCCGGGGAGCGAATCGGACACCAGGTCAACCTCCGCTAAAGCGCCCGAGGTTGACCTGGTGCCCGGGGAGCGAATCGGACACCAGGTCAACCTCTGCTACGGCGGCCGGGGTTGACCTGCTGTCCCTGCCGGACTTGGAAAATTTCTCTCCCCGCCTCGGACCGGGGTTGACCTGCTGTCCCTACCGGACTTAGAACATTTTTCTCTCCCCGCCCCGGCCCGGGGGTTAACCTCGGGGCGCACAGCTTCCCGGGTCTGACGTGCACGTCCTGTCACCTCCCGGGCCCGGCGTCCTCGTCCTCCCTTCCCCTTGGGCCGGCTCGGAGGAAGTTTTCCCTCGGCCCGGCCTCCGGGTTAATTGTTTGGGCCCGGCTGACTGAGGCCAGGCTGCTGACGCTAAAGCCCGGGGAGGCGGGGGCCTACGGCCATACCGGACCGAATGCCCCCGATCTCGTCCGATCTCGGAAGGTAAACCGTCCCGGGCCTGGCTAGTACCTGGATGGGTGACCGCCTGGGAATCCCAGGTGCCGTAGGCAGCTTTTGGCCCCAGCGGGGGTAGAGCGGGGCGTGTGTCTGCCGTGCGGGAGCAGGGAAGCCGTGAGGCCAAGGCGGCGCGACGGTCCTGGGG
The DNA here is from genome assembly GCF_033958435.1 of Carettochelys insculpta. Taxonomy (NCBI): domain Eukaryota; kingdom Metazoa; phylum Chordata; order Testudines; family Carettochelyidae; genus Carettochelys; species Carettochelys insculpta. The sequence goes on from NW_027439086.1 coordinate 39,718, forward strand.
GGCGCTGAGGCCTTTCCCTCTGCCTGCCTGCGTGTCGGGGGCGGGGGGGCGGGCGAGGAAGCTTAGGCCCTCACCCGGTGCGGTGCGATGGCTTGGGTCGGGTCGGGGAGAGGGAAGAAAGCGTGTGTGGAGCGTTGGTGGGGCAGGTGTGTGTGTGGGAGTGCTGGGTGGGGCAGGCCGTTGAGGCGGTGGCGGTGGTGGTGTTTTTGGTGGGAGTGAGTTGGGGTCAGGTGGGTGTGGGGTCCCGCCCGGGGGGTGGATGGTCTGAGGGTTAAGGCTTGGAACGTGCGTCTTGGGGGACCGTGGGTGGAGGTTGTTGAGAGCGGGGAAGGCCCTGGGTCTCGGTTGTGGACTATTAAGCCCGGTGGAGGGGGACCGTGGGGGGAGGTTGTTGAGAGCGGGGAAGGCCCTGGGTCCCGGTTGTGGACTATTAAGCCCGGTGGAGGGGGACCGTGGGTGGAGGTTGTTGAGAGCGGGGAAGGCCCTGGGTCTCGGTTGTGGACTATTAAGCCCGGTGGAGGGGGACCGTGGGTGGAGGTTGTTGAGAGCGGGGAAGGCCCTGGGTCCCGGTTGTGGACTATTAAGCCCGGTGGAGGGGGACCGTGGGTGGAGGTTGTTGAGAGCGGGGAAGGCCCTGGGTCTCGGTTGTGGACTATTAAGCCCGGTGGAGGGGGACCGTGGGGGGAGGTTGTTGAGAGCGGGGAAGGCCCTGGGTCCCGGTTGTGGACTATTAAGCCCGGTGGAGGGGGACCGTGGGTGGAGGTTGTTGAGAGCGGGGAAGGCCCTGGGTCTCGGTTGTGGACTATTAAGCCCGGTGGAGGGGGACCGTGGGTGGAGGTTGTTGAGAGCGGGGAAGGCCCTGGGTCCCGGTTGTGGACTATTAAGCCCGGTGGAGGGGGACCGTGGGTGGAGGTTGTTGAGAGCGGGGAAGGCCCTGGGACCCGGTTGTGGACTATTAAGCCCGGTGGAGGGGGACCGTGGGTGGAGGTTGTTGAGAGCGGGGAAGGCCCTGGGTCTCGGTTGTGGACTATTAAGCCCGGTGGAGGGGGACCGTGGGTGGAGGTTGTTGAGAGCGGGGAAGGCCCTGGGACCCGGTTGTGGACTATTAAGCCCGGTGGAGGGGGACCGTGGGTGGAGGTTGTTGAGAGCGGGGAAGGCCCTGGGTCCCGGTTGTGGACTATTAAGCCCGGTGGAGGGGGACCGTGGGTGGAGGTTGTTGAGAGCGGGGAAGGCCCTGGGACCCGGTTGTGGACTATTAAGCCCGGTGGAGGGGGACCGTGGGTGGAGGTTGTTGAGAGCGGGGAAGGCCCTGGGTCCCGGTTGTGGACTATTAAGCCCGGTGGAGGGGGACCGTGGGTGGAGGTTGTTGAGAGCGGGGAAGGCCCTGGGTCCCGGTTGTGGACTATTAAGCCCGGTGGAGGGGGACCGTGGGTGGAGGTTGTTGAGAGCGGGGAAGGCCCTGGGACCCGGTTGTGGACTATTAAGCCCGGTGGAGGGGGACCGTGGGTGGAGGTTGTTGAGAGCGGGGAAGGCCCTGGGTCTCGGTTGTGGACTATTAAGCCCGGTGGAGGGGGACCGTGGGTGGAGGTTGTTGAGAGCGGGGAAGGCCCTGGGACCCGGTTGTGGACTATTAAGCCCGGTGGAGGGGGACCGTGGGTGGAGGTTGTTGAGAGCGGGGAAGGCCCTGGGTCCCGGTTGTGGACTATTAAGCCCGGTGGAGGGGGACCGTGGGTGGAGGTTGTTGAGAGCGGGGAAGGCCCTGGGACCCGGTTGTGGACTATTAAGCCCGGTGGAGGGGGACCGTGGGTGGAGGTTGTTGAGAGCGGGGAAGGCCCTGGGTCTCGGTTGTGGACTATTAAGCCCGGTGGAGGGGGACCGTGGGTGGAGGTTGTTGAGAGCGGGGAAGGCCCTGGGACCCGGTTGTGGACTATTAAGCCCGGTGGAGGGGGACCGTGGGTGGAGGTTGTTGAGAGCGGGGAAGGCCCTGGGTCCCGGTTGTGGACTATTAAGCCCGGTGGAGGTGTTGCGTACGGTGGATGTAAGGGGGAGGGCGTATGAAGTGACCGAGGAGTGGGCAAGGAAACGGGGGGAAAAATTTGGAGGCGAAGGCGGCCGAAAAAGGGTGCGGTTGACCTGGTGCCCGGGGAGCGAATGGGCCACCAGGTCAACCCCCGCTGAAAGCAGCGGAGGTTGACCTGGTGCCCGGGGAGCGAATCGGCCACCAGGTCAACCCCCGCTGAAAGCACCGGAGGTTGACCTGGTGCCCGGGGAGGGAATCGGCCACCAGGTCAACCCCCGCTGAAAGCACCGGAGGTTGACCTGGTGCCCGGGAAGGGAATCGGCCACCAGGTCAACCCCCGCTGAAAGCACCGGAGGTTGACCTGGTGCCCGGGGAGGGAATCGGCCACCAGGTCAACCCCCGCTGAAAGCACCGGAGGTTGACCTGGTGCCCGGGGAGCGAATCGGCCACCAGGTCAACCCCCGCTGAAAGCAACGGAGGTTGACCTGGTGCCCGGGGAGCGAATGGGCCACCAGGTCAACCCCCGCTGAAAGCAGCGGAGGTTGACCTGGTGCCCGGGGAGCGAATCGGCCACCAGGTCAACCCCCGCTGAAAGCAGCGGAGGTTGACCTGGTGCCCGGGGAGGGAATCGGCCACCAGGTCAACCCCCGCTGAAAGCAGCGGAGGTTGACCTGGTGCCCGGGGAGGGAATCGGCCACCAGGTCAACCCCCGCTGAAAGCAGCGGAGGTTGACCTGGTGCCCGGGGAGCGAATCGGCCACCAG
>NW_027439086.1:55000-62500 GCF_033958435.1 Carettochelys insculpta
GCCTGGGACCGGGGTTGACCTGTTGTCCCTGCCGGACTTAGAAATTTTTTCTCTGCCGCCTGGGACCGGGGTTGACCTGTTGTCCCTGCCGGACTTAGAAATTTTTTCTCTCCAGCCTGGGACCGGGGTTGACCTGTTGTCCCTGCCGGACTTAGAAATTTTTTCTCTCCAGCCTGGGACCGGGGTTGACCTGTTGTCCCTGCCGGACTTAGAAATTTTTTCTCTCCCGCCCGGTACCGGGGTTGACCTGTTGTCCCTGCCGGACTTAGAAAATTTTTCTCTCCCGCTCGGAACCGGGGTTGACCTGTTGTCCCTGCCGGACTTAGAAAATTTTTCTCTCCCGCCTGGGACCGGGGTTGACCTGTTGTCCCTGCCGGACTTGGAGCCCCAGGAGGGGATCGGCCACCAGGTCAACCTCCGCTGAAAGCGGCCACGGTTTACCTGGTGCCCGGGGAGCGAATCGGACACCAGGTCAACCTCAGCTGAAGCGGCCGGGGTTGACCTGCTGTCCCTGCCGGACTTAGAAATTTTTTCTCTCCAGCCTGGGACCGGGGTTGACCTGTTGTCCCTGCCGGACTTAGAAATTTTTTCTCTGCCGCCTGGGACCGGGGTTGACCTGTTGTCCCTGCCGGACTTGGAAAATTTTTCTCTCCCGCCTGGGACCGGGGTTGACCTGTTGTCCCTGCCGGACTTAGAAAATTTTTCTCTGCCGCCTGGGACCGGGGTTGACCTGTTGTCCCTGCCGGACTTAGAAATTTTTTCTCTCCAGCCTGGGACCGGGGTTGACCTGTTGTCCCTGCCGGACTTAGAAATTTTTTCTCTCCCGCCCGGGACCGGGGTTGACCTGTTGTCCCTGCCGGACTTAGAAAATTTTTCTCTCCCGCTCGGAACCGGGGTTGACCTGTTGTCCCTGCCGGACTTAGAAAATTTTTCTCTCCCGCCTGGGACCGGGGTTGACCTGTTGTCCCTGCCGGACTTAGAAAATTTTTCTCTCCCGCCCGGTACCGGGGTTGACCTGTTGTCCCTGCCGGACTTAGAAAATTTTTCTCTCCCGCCTGGGACCGGGGTTGACCTGTTGTCCCTGCCGGACTTAGAAATTTTTTCTCTGCCGCCTGGGACCGGGGTTGACCTGTTGTCCCTGCCGGACTTAGAAATTTTTTCTCTCCAGCCTGGGACCGGGGTTGACCTGTTGTCCCTGCCGGACTTAGAAATTTTTTCTCTCCCCGCCTGGGACCGGGGTTGACCTGCTGTCCCTGCCGGACTTGGAGCCCGAGGAGGGAATCGGCCACCAGGTCAACCTCCGCTGAAAGCGGCCACGGTTTACCTGGTGCCCGGGGAGCGAATCGGACACCAGGTCAACCTCTGCTAAAGCGACCGAGGTTGACCTGGTGCCCGGGGAGCGAATCTGACACCAGGTCAACCTCTGCTAAAGCGCCAGAGGTTGACCTGGTGCCCGGGGAGCGAATCGGACACCAGGTCAACCTCTGCTAAAGCGGCCGGGGTTGACCTGCTGTCCCTGCCGGACTTAGAAAATTTTTCTCTCCAGCCTGGGACCGGGGTTGACCTGTTGTCCCTGCCGGACTTAGAAAATTTTTCTCTCCCGCCTGGGACCGGGGTTGACCTGTTGTCCCTGCCGGACTTAGAAAATTTTTCTCTCCCGCCTGGGACCGGGGTTGACCTGTTGTCCCTGCCGGACTTAGAAAATTTTTCTCTCCCGCCTGGGACCGGGGTTGACCTGTTGTCCCTGCCGGACTTAGAAAATTTTTCTCTCCCGCCTGGGACCGGGGTTGACCTGTTGTCCCTGCCGGACTTAGAAATTTTTTCTCTCCCGCCTGGGACCGGGGTTGACCTGTTCTCCCTGCCGGACTTAGAAAATTTTTCTCTCCAGCCTGGGACCGGGGTTGACCTGTTGTCCCTGCCGGACTTGGAGCCCGAGGAGGGGATCGGCCACCAGGTCAACCTCCGCTGAAAGCGGCCACGGTTTACCTGGTGCCCGGGGACCGAATCGGACACCAGGTCAACCTCCGCTGAAGCGGCCGGGGTTGACCTGCTGTCCCTGCCGGACTTAGAAAATTTTTCTCTCCCGCCTGGGACCGGGGTTGACCTGTTGTCCCTGCCGGACTTAGAAAATTTTTCTCTCCAGCCTGGGACCGGGGTTGACCTGTTGTCCCTGCCGGACTTGGAGCCCGAGGAGGGGATCGGCCACCAGGTCAACCTCCGCTGAAAGCGGCCACGGTTTACCTGGTGCCCGGGGACCGAATCGGACACCAGGTCAACCTCCGCTGAAGCGGCCGGGGTTGACCTGCTGTCCCTGCCGGACTTTGAAAATTTTTCTCTCCCCGCCCGGAACCGGGGTTGACCTGTTGTCCCTGCCGGACTTGGAAATTTTTTCTCTCCCCGCCTGGGACCGGGGTTGACCTGCTGTCCCTGCCGGACTTGGAGCCCCAGGAGGGGATCGGCCACCAGGTCAACCTCCGCTGAAAGCGGCCACGGTTTACCTGGTGCCCGGGGACCGAATCGGACACCAGGTCAACCTCTGCTAAAGCGCCCGAGGTTGACCTGGTGCCCGGGGAGCGAATCGGACACCAGGTCAACCTCTGCTACGGCGGCCGGGGTTGACCTGCTGTCCCTGCCGGACTTAGAAAATTTTTCTCTCCCCGCCCGGAACCGGGGTTGACCTGTTGTCCCTGCCGGACTTGGAGCCCGAGGAGGGGATCGGCCACCAGGTCAACCTCCGCTGAAAGCGGCCACGGTTTACCTGGTGCCCGGGGAGCGAATCGGACACCAGGTCAACCTCTGCTAAAGCGGCCGGGGTTCACCTGCTGTCCCTGCCGGACTTGGAGCCCGAGGAGGGGATCGGCCACCAGGTCAACCTCCGCTGAAAGCGGCCACGGTTTACCTGGTGCCCGGGGAGCGAATCGGACACCAGGTCAACCTCTGCTAAAGCGGCCGGGGTTCACCTGCTGTCCCTGCCGGACTTGGAGCCCGAGGAGGGGATCGGCCACCAGGTCAACCTCCGCTGAAAGCGGCCACGGTTTACCTGGTGCCCGGGGAGCGAATCGGACACCAGGTCAACCTCTGCTAAAGCGGCCGGGGTTGACCTGCTGTCCCTGCCGGACTTGGAGCCCGAGGAGGGGATCGGCCACCAGGTCAACCTCCGCTGAAAGCGGCCACGGTTTACCTGGTGCCCGGGGAGCGAATCGGACACCAGGTCAACCTCTGCTAAAGCGGCCGGGGTTGACCTGCTGTCCCTGCCGGACTTGGAGCCCGAGGAGGGTATCGGCCACCAGGTCAACCTCCGCTGAAAGCGGCCACGGTTTACCTGGTGCCCGGGGAGCGAATCGGACACCAGGTCAACCTCTGCTAAAGCGGCCGGGGTTGACCTGCTGTCCCTGCCGGACTTGGAGCCCGAGGAGGGGATCGGCCACCAGGTCAACCTCCGCTGAAAGCGGCCACGGTTTACCTGGTGCCCGGGGACCGAATCGGACACCAGGTCAACCTCTGCTAAAGCGGCCGGGGTTGACCTGCTGTCCCTGCCGGACTTGGAGCCCGAGGAGGGGATCGGCCACCAGGTCAACCTCCGCTGAAAGCGGCCACGGTTTACCTGGTGCCCGGGGACCGAATCGGACACCAGGTCAACCTCTGCTAAAGCGGCCGGGGTTGACCTGCTGTCCCTGCCGGACTTGGAGCCCGAGGAGGGGATCGGCCACCAGGTCAACCTCCGCTGAAAGCGGCCACGGTTGACCTGGTGCCCGGGGAGCGAATCGGACACCAGGTCAACCTCTGCTAAAGCGGCCGGGGTTGACCTGCTGTCCCTGCCGGACTTGGAGCCCGAGGAGGGGATCGGCCACCAGGTCAACCTCCGCTGAAAGCGGCCACGGTTTACCTGGTGCCCGGGGACCGAATCGGACACCAGGTCAACCTCCGCTGAAGCGGCCGGGGTTGACCTGCTGTCCCTGCCGGACTTAGAAAATTTTTCTCTCCCCGCCCGGAACCGGGGTTGACCTGTTGTCCCTGCCGGACTTAGAAAATTTTTCTCTCCCCGCCCGGAACCGGGGTTGACCTGCTGTCCCTGCCGGACTTGGAGCCCGAGGAGGGGATCGGCCACCAGGTCAACCTCCGCTGAAAGCGCCCGAGGTTGACCTGGTGCCCGGGGAGCGAATCGGACACCAGGTCAACCTCTGCTAAAGCGCCCGAGGTTGACCTGGTGCCCGGGGAGCGAATCGGACACCAGGTCAACCTCCGCTAAAGCGCCCGAGGTTGACCTGGTGCCCGGGGAGCGAATCGGACACCAGGTCAACCTCTGCTACGGCGGCCGGGGTTGACCTGCTGTCCCTGCCGGACTTGGAAAATTTCTCTCCCCGCCTCGGACCGGGGTTGACCTGCTGTCCCTACCGGACTTAGAACATTTTTCTCTCCCCGCCCCGGCCCGGGGGTTAACCTCGGGGCACACAGCTTCCCGGGTCTGACGTGCACGTCCTGTCACCTCCCGGGCCCGGCGTCCTCGTCCTCCCTTCCCCTTGGGCCGGCTCGGAGGAAGTTTTCCCTCGGCCCGGCCTCCGGGTTAATTGTTTGGGCCCGGCTGACTGAGGCCAGGCTGCTGACGCTAAAGCCCGGGGAGGCGGGGGCCTACGGCCATACCGGACCGAATGCCCCCGATCTCGTCCGATCTCGGAAGGTAAACCGTCCCGGGCCTGGCTAGTACCTGGATGGGTGACCGCCTGGGAATCCCAGGTGCCGTAGGCAGCTTTTGGCCCCAGCGGGGGTAGAGCGGGGCGTGTGTCTGCCGTGCGGGAGCAGGGAAGCCGTGAGGCCAAGGCGGCGCGACGGTCCTGGGGGGCGCTGAGGCCTTTCCCTCTGCCTGCCTGCGTGTCGGGGGCGGGGGGGCGGGCGAGGAAGCTTAGGCCCTCACCCGGTGCGGTGCGATGGCTTGGGTCGGGTCGGGGAGAGGGAAGAAAGCGTGTGTGGAGCGTTGGTGGGGCAGGTGTGTGTGTGGGAGTGCTGGGTGGGGCAGGCCGTTGAGGCGGTGGCGGTGGTGGTGTTTTTGGTGGGAGTGAGTTGGGGTCAGGTGGGTGTGGGGTCCCCCCCGGGGGGTGGATGGTCTGAGGGTTAAGGCTTGGAACGTGCGTCTTGGGGGACCGTGGGTGGAGGTTGTTGAGAGCGGGGAAGGCCCTGGGTATCGGTTGGGGACTATTAAGCCCGGTGGAGGGGGACCGTGGGTGGAGGTGGTTGAGAGCGGGGAAGGCCCTGGGTCTCGGTTGTGGACTATTAAGCCCGGTGGAGGGGGACCGTGGGTGGAGGTTGTTGAGAGCGGGGAAGGCCCTGGGTCTCGGTTGTGGACTATTAAGCCCGGTGGAGGGGGACCGTGGGTGGAGGTTGTTGAGAGCGGGGAAGGCCCTGGGTCTCGGTTGTGGACTATTAAGCCCGGTGGAGGGGGACCGTGGGTGGAGGTTGTTGAGAGCGGGGAAGGCCCTGGGTCTCGGTTGTGGACTATTAAGCCCGGTGGAGGGGGACCGTGGGTGGAGGTTGTTGAGAGCGGGGAAGGCCCTGGGTCTCGGTTGTGGACTATTAAGCCCGGTGGAGGGGGACCGTGGGTGGAGGTGGTTGAGAGCGGGGAAGGCCCTGGGTCTCGGTTGTGGACTATTAAGCCCGGTGGAGGGGGACCGTGGGTGGAGGTTGTTGAGAGCGGGGAAGGCCCTGGGTCTCGGTTGTGGACTATTAAGCCCGGTGGAGGGGGACCGTGGGTGGAGGTTGTTGAGAGCGGGGAAGGCCCTGGGTCTCGGTTGTGGACTATTAAGCCCGGTGGAGGGGGACCGTGGGTGGAGGTGGTTGAGAGCGGGGAAGGCCCTGGGTCTCGGTTGTGGACTATTAAGCCCGGTGGAGGTGTTGCGTACGGTGGATGTAAGGGGGAGGGCGTATGAAGTGACCGAGGAGTGGGCAAGGAAACGGGGGAAAAATTTGGAGGCGAAGGCGGCCGAAAAAGGGTGCGGTTGACCTGGTGCCCGGGGAGCGAATGGGCCACCAGGTCAACCCCCGCTGAAAGCAGCGGAGGTTGACCTGGTGCCCGGGGAGCGAATCGGCCACCAGGTCAACCCCCGCTGAAAGCAGCGGAGGTTGACCTGGTGCCCGGGGAGGGAATCGGCCACCAGGTCAACCCCCGCTGAAAGCACCGGAGGTTGACCTGGTGCCCGGGGAGGGAATCGGCCACCAGGTCAACCCCCGCTGAAAGCACCGGAGGTTGACCTGGTGCCCGGGGAGCGAATCGGCCACCAGGTCAACCCCCGCTGAAAGCACCGGAGGTTGACCTGGTGCCCGGGGAGCGAATGGGCCACCAGGTCAACCCCCGCTGAAAGCAGCGGAGGTTGACCTGGTGCCCGGGGAGCGAATCGGCCACCAGGTCAACCCCCGCTGAAAGCAGCGGAGGTTGACCTGGTGCCCGGGGAGCGAATCGGCCACCAGGTCAACCCCCGCTGAAAGAAGCGGAGGTTGACCTGGTGCCCGGGGAGGGAATCGGCCACCAGGTCAACCCCCGCTGAAAGCAGCGGAGGTTGACCTGGTGCCCGGCGAGCGAATCGGCCACCAGGTCAACCCCCGCTGAAAGCAGCGGAGGTTGACCTGGTGCCCGGGGAGGGAATCGGCCACCAGGTCAACCCCCGCTGAAAGCAGCGGAGGTTGACCTGGTGCCCGGGGAGGGAATCGGCCACCAGGTCAACCCCCGCTGAAAGCAGCGGAGGTTGACCTGGTGCCCGGGGAGCGAATCGGCCACCAGGTCAACCCCCGCTGAAAGAAGCGGAGGTTGACCTGGTGCCCGGGGAGGGAATCGGCCACCAGGTCAACCCCCGCTGAAAGCAGCGGAGGTTGACCTGGTGCCCGGGGAGCGAATCGGCCACCAGGTCAACCCCCGCTGAAAGCAGCGGAGGTTGACCTGGTGCCCGGGGAGGGAATCGGCCACCAGGTCAACCCCCGCTGAAAGCAGCGGCGGTTGACCTGGTGCCCGGGGAGGGAATCGGCCACCAGGTCAACAGGTCAACCCGGTTCCCGGGGGGGAGAGGAAAGGAGGCGGCCGGACCCTCCCGCGAGGGTCACCCTGCCCGCCTCCACCGGCGGCCGGACCCTCCCGCGAGGGTCACCCTGCCCGCCTCCACCGGCGGCCGGACCCTCCCGCGAGGGTCACCCTGCCCGCCGGACCCTCCCGCGAGGGTCACCCGGCACGCCGTCCCAGCGAAGAGGGCCGGCCACCCGGACCCCGCTTTTGGGAACGGACACCAGGTCAACCCGGTTCCCGGGGGGGAGAGGAAAGGAGGCGGCCGGACCCTCCCGCGAGGGTCACCCTGCCCGCCTCCACCGGCGGCCGGACCCTCCCGCGAGGGTCACCCTGCCCGCCGGACCCTCCCGCGAGGGTCACCCGGCACGCCGTCCCAGCGAAGAGGGCCGGCCACCCGGACCCCGCTTTTGGGAACGGACACCAGGTCAACCCGGTTCCCGGGGGGGAGAGGAAAG
>NW_027439086.1:77500-85000 GCF_033958435.1 Carettochelys insculpta
TCCGTCTCGTCCGCGAGCGCCCCATCGATCGGAAGGAGGAGCGGGGCCTCGCTCCCGGCGGCCGTCCCCGCGGACGTGCGCCGAGCCTCCCTCGAGAGCCCCCTCTCCGGAGGATCGGGCCCGAGACGACACCCCGAACCGCCGCAGACGTCCCCGCAGACGTCCGCCCGGGTCCCTCGTCCGAGTCCCCGGGAAGGGCCTTCACACGACGGTCGGTCTCTCTCACGTGTACGTCTCTAAAGGCTGGAGCCAGACAAGCCTTCTCTTACTATTCTCCCGGTACCTGTCGTAACCTTATACGTGAAAAGTCCCCCAGCGGCAACAGGCGGGAACGACTCACAAAAGCGGCCGACCGCCTGGAACTCTAGGTCGGCTGCACGGGTCAAATTCAACCCCATTCGGACTTCCAGAGCTCAGCCGGCCACCAGGTCAACCTCGCTGAAAGCGCCAGAGGTTGACCTGGTGTCCGGGGACCGAATCGGACACCAGGTCAACCTCTGCTAAAGCGGCCGGGGTTGACCTGTTGTCCCTGCCGGACTTAGAAAATTTTTCTCTCCCGCCTGGGACCGGGGTTGACCTGTTGTCCCTGCCGGACTTAGAAATTTTTTCTCTCCCGCCTGGGACCGGGGTTGACCTGTTGTCCCTGCCGGACTTAGAAATTTTTTCTCTCCAGCCTGGGACCGGGGTTGACCTGTTGTCCCTGCCGGACTTAGAAATTTTTTCTCTGCCGCCTGGGACCGGGGTTGACCTGTTGTCCCTGCCGGACTTAGAAAATTTTTCTCTCCCGCCCGGGACCGGGGTTGACCTGTTGTCCCTGCCGGACTTAGAAATTTTTTCTCTGCCGCCTGGGACCGGGGTTGACCTGTTGTCCCTGCCGGACTTAGAAATTTTTTCTCTGCCGCCTGGGACCGGGGTTGACCTGTTGTCCCTGCCGGACTTAGAAAATTTTTCTCTGCCGCCTGGGACCGGGGTTGACCTGTTGTCCCTGCCGGACTTAGAAAATTTTTCTCTGCCGCCTGGGACCGGGGTTGACCTGTTGTCCCTGCCGGACTTAGAAAATTTTTCTCTCCCGCCTGGGACCGGGGTTGACCTGTTGTCCCTGCCGGACTTAGAAATTTTTTCTCTGCCGCCTGGGACCGGGGTTGACCTGTTGTCCCTGCCGGACTTAGAAATTTTTTCTCTGCCGCCTGGGACCGGGGTTGACCTGTTGTCCCTGCCGGACTTGGAAAATTTTTCTCTCCCGCCTGGGACCGGGGTTGACCTGTTGTCCCTGCCGGACTTAGAAATTTTTTCTCTGCCGCCTGGGACCGGGGTTGACCTGTTGTCCCTGCCGGACTTAGAAATTTTTTCTCTCCAGCCTGGGACCGGGGTTGACCTGTTGTCCCTGCCGGACTTAGAAATTTTTTCTCTCCAGCCTGGGACCGGGGTTGACCTGTTGTCCCTGCCGGACTTAGAAATTTTTTCTCTCCCGCCCGGTACCGGGGTTGACCTGTTGTCCCTGCCGGACTTAGAAAATTTTTCTCTCCCGCTCGGAACCGGGGTTGACCTGTTGTCCCTGCCGGACTTAGAAAATTTTTCTCTCCCGCCTGGGACCGGGGTTGACCTGTTGTCCCTGCCGGACTTGGAGCCCCAGGAGGGGATCGGCCACCAGGTCAACCTCCGCTGAAAGCGGCCACGGTTTACCTGGTGCCCGGGGAGCGAATCGGACACCAGGTCAACCTCAGCTGAAGCGGCCGGGGTTGACCTGCTGTCCCTGCCGGACTTAGAAATTTTTTCTCTCCAGCCTGGGACCGGGGTTGACCTGTTGTCCCTGCCGGACTTAGAAATTTTTTCTCTGCCGCCTGGGACCGGGGTTGACCTGTTGTCCCTGCCGGACTTGGAAAATTTTTCTCTCCCGCCTGGGACCGGGGTTGACCTGTTGTCCCTGCCGGACTTAGAAAATTTTTCTCTGCCGCCTGGGACCGGGGTTGACCTGTTGTCCCTGCCGGACTTAGAAATTTTTTCTCTCCAGCCTGGGACCGGGGTTGACCTGTTGTCCCTGCCGGACTTAGAAATTTTTTCTCTCCCGCCCGGGACCGGGGTTGACCTGTTGTCCCTGCCGGACTTAGAAAATTTTTCTCTCCCGCTCGGAACCGGGGTTGACCTGTTGTCCCTGCCGGACTTAGAAAATTTTTCTCTCCCGCCTGGGACCGGGGTTGACCTGTTGTCCCTGCCGGACTTAGAAAATTTTTCTCTCCCGCCCGGTACCGGGGTTGACCTGTTGTCCCTGCCGGACTTAGAAAATTTTTCTCTCCCGCCTGGGACCGGGGTTGACCTGTTGTCCCTGCCGGACTTAGAAATTTTTTCTCTGCCGCCTGGGACCGGGGTTGACCTGTTGTCCCTGCCGGACTTAGAAATTTTTTCTCTCCAGCCTGGGACCGGGGTTGACCTGTTGTCCCTGCCGGACTTAGAAATTTTTTCTCTCCCCGCCTGGGACCGGGGTTGACCTGCTGTCCCTGCCGGACTTGGAGCCCGAGGAGGGAATCGGCCACCAGGTCAACCTCCGCTGAAAGCGGCCACGGTTTACCTGGTGCCCGGGGAGCGAATCGGACACCAGGTCAACCTCTGCTAAAGCGACCGAGGTTGACCTGGTGCCCGGGGAGCGAATCTGACACCAGGTCAACCTCTGCTAAAGCGCCAGAGGTTGACCTGGTGCCCGGGGAGCGAATCGGACACCAGGTCAACCTCTGCTAAAGCGGCCGGGGTTGACCTGCTGTCCCTGCCGGACTTAGAAAATTTTTCTCTCCAGCCTGGGACCGGGGTTGACCTGTTGTCCCTGCCGGACTTAGAAAATTTTTCTCTCCCGCCTGGGACCGGGGTTGACCTGTTGTCCCTGCCGGACTTAGAAAATTTTTCTCTCCCGCCTGGGACCGGGGTTGACCTGTTGTCCCTGCCGGACTTAGAAAATTTTTCTCTCCCGCCTGGGACCGGGGTTGACCTGTTGTCCCTGCCGGACTTAGAAAATTTTTCTCTCCCGCCTGGGACCGGGGTTGACCTGTTGTCCCTGCCGGACTTAGAAATTTTTTCTCTCCCGCCTGGGACCGGGGTTGACCTGTTCTCCCTGCCGGACTTAGAAAATTTTTCTCTCCAGCCTGGGACCGGGGTTGACCTGTTGTCCCTGCCGGACTTGGAGCCCGAGGAGGGGATCGGCCACCAGGTCAACCTCCGCTGAAAGCGGCCACGGTTTACCTGGTGCCCGGGGACCGAATCGGACACCAGGTCAACCTCCGCTGAAGCGGCCGGGGTTGACCTGCTGTCCCTGCCGGACTTAGAAAATTTTTCTCTCCCGCCTGGGACCGGGGTTGACCTGTTGTCCCTGCCGGACTTAGAAAATTTTTCTCTCCAGCCTGGGACCGGGGTTGACCTGTTGTCCCTGCCGGACTTGGAGCCCGAGGAGGGGATCGGCCACCAGGTCAACCTCCGCTGAAAGCGGCCACGGTTTACCTGGTGCCCGGGGACCGAATCGGACACCAGGTCAACCTCCGCTGAAGCGGCCGGGGTTGACCTGCTGTCCCTGCCGGACTTTGAAAATTTTTCTCTCCCCGCCCGGAACCGGGGTTGACCTGTTGTCCCTGCCGGACTTGGAAATTTTTTCTCTCCCCGCCTGGGACCGGGGTTGACCTGCTGTCCCTGCCGGACTTGGAGCCCCAGGAGGGGATCGGCCACCAGGTCAACCTCCGCTGAAAGCGGCCACGGTTTACCTGGTGCCCGGGGACCGAATCGGACACCAGGTCAACCTCTGCTAAAGCGCCCGAGGTTGACCTGGTGCCCGGGGAGCGAATCGGACACCAGGTCAACCTCTGCTACGGCGGCCGGGGTTGACCTGCTGTCCCTGCCGGACTTAGAAAATTTTTCTCTCCCCGCCCGGAACCGGGGTTGACCTGTTGTCCCTGCCGGACTTGGAGCCCGAGGAGGGGATCGGCCACCAGGTCAACCTCCGCTGAAAGCGGCCACGGTTTACCTGGTGCCCGGGGAGCGAATCGGACACCAGGTCAACCTCTGCTAAAGCGGCCGGGGTTCACCTGCTGTCCCTGCCGGACTTGGAGCCCGAGGAGGGGATCGGCCACCAGGTCAACCTCCGCTGAAAGCGGCCACGGTTTACCTGGTGCCCGGGGAGCGAATCGGACACCAGGTCAACCTCTGCTAAAGCGGCCGGGGTTCACCTGCTGTCCCTGCCGGACTTGGAGCCCGAGGAGGGGATCGGCCACCAGGTCAACCTCCGCTGAAAGCGGCCACGGTTTACCTGGTGCCCGGGGAGCGAATCGGACACCAGGTCAACCTCTGCTAAAGCGGCCGGGGTTGACCTGCTGTCCCTGCCGGACTTGGAGCCCGAGGAGGGGATCGGCCACCAGGTCAACCTCCGCTGAAAGCGGCCACGGTTTACCTGGTGCCCGGGGAGCGAATCGGACACCAGGTCAACCTCTGCTAAAGCGGCCGGGGTTGACCTGCTGTCCCTGCCGGACTTGGAGCCCGAGGAGGGTATCGGCCACCAGGTCAACCTCCGCTGAAAGCGGCCACGGTTTACCTGGTGCCCGGGGAGCGAATCGGACACCAGGTCAACCTCTGCTAAAGCGGCCGGGGTTGACCTGCTGTCCCTGCCGGACTTGGAGCCCGAGGAGGGGATCGGCCACCAGGTCAACCTCCGCTGAAAGCGGCCACGGTTTACCTGGTGCCCGGGGACCGAATCGGACACCAGGTCAACCTCTGCTAAAGCGGCCGGGGTTGACCTGCTGTCCCTGCCGGACTTGGAGCCCGAGGAGGGGATCGGCCACCAGGTCAACCTCCGCTGAAAGCGGCCACGGTTTACCTGGTGCCCGGGGACCGAATCGGACACCAGGTCAACCTCTGCTAAAGCGGCCGGGGTTGACCTGCTGTCCCTGCCGGACTTGGAGCCCGAGGAGGGGATCGGCCACCAGGTCAACCTCCGCTGAAAGCGGCCACGGTTGACCTGGTGCCCGGGGAGCGAATCGGACACCAGGTCAACCTCTGCTAAAGCGGCCGGGGTTGACCTGCTGTCCCTGCCGGACTTGGAGCCCGAGGAGGGGATCGGCCACCAGGTCAACCTCCGCTGAAAGCGGCCACGGTTTACCTGGTGCCCGGGGACCGAATCGGACACCAGGTCAACCTCCGCTGAAGCGGCCGGGGTTGACCTGCTGTCCCTGCCGGACTTAGAAAATTTTTCTCTCCCCGCCCGGAACCGGGGTTGACCTGTTGTCCCTGCCGGACTTAGAAAATTTTTCTCTCCCCGCCCGGAACCGGGGTTGACCTGCTGTCCCTGCCGGACTTGGAGCCCGAGGAGGGGATCGGCCACCAGGTCAACCTCCGCTGAAAGCGCCCGAGGTTGACCTGGTGCCCGGGGAGCGAATCGGACACCAGGTCAACCTCTGCTAAAGCGCCCGAGGTTGACCTGGTGCCCGGGGAGCGAATCGGACACCAGGTCAACCTCCGCTAAAGCGCCCGAGGTTGACCTGGTGCCCGGGGAGCGAATCGGACACCAGGTCAACCTCTGCTACGGCGGCCGGGGTTGACCTGCTGTCCCTGCCGGACTTGGAAAATTTCTCTCCCCGCCTCGGACCGGGGTTGACCTGCTGTCCCTACCGGACTTAGAACATTTTTCTCTCCCCGCCCCGGCCCGGGGGTTAACCTCGGGGCACACAGCTTCCCGGGTCTGACGTGCACGTCCTGTCACCTCCCGGGCCCGGCGTCCTCGTCCTCCCTTCCCCTTGGGCCGGCTCGGAGGAAGTTTTCCCTCGGCCCGGCCTCCGGGTTAATTGTTTGGGCCCGGCTGACTGAGGCCAGGCTGCTGACGCTAAAGCCCGGGGAGGCGGGGGCCTACGGCCATACCGGACCGAATGCCCCCGATCTCGTCCGATCTCGGAAGGTAAACCGTCCCGGGCCTGGCTAGTACCTGGATGGGTGACCGCCTGGGAATCCCAGGTGCCGTAGGCAGCTTTTGGCCCCAGCGGGGGTAGAGCGGGGCGTGTGTCTGCCGTGCGGGAGCAGGGAAGCCGTGAGGCCAAGGCGGCGCGACGGTCCTGGGGGGCGCTGAGGCCTTTCCCTCTGCCTGCCTGCGTGTCGGGGGCGGGGGGGCGGGCGAGGAAGCTTAGGCCCTCACCCGGTGCGGTGCGATGGCTTGGGTCGGGTCGGGGAGAGGGAAGAAAGCGTGTGTGGAGCGTTGGTGGGGCAGGTGTGTGTGTGGGAGTGCTGGGTGGGGCAGGCCGTTGAGGCGGTGGCGGTGGTGGTGTTTTTGGTGGGAGTGAGTTGGGGTCAGGTGGGTGTGGGGTCCCCCCCGGGGGGTGGATGGTCTGAGGGTTAAGGCTTGGAACGTGCGTCTTGGGGGACCGTGGGTGGAGGTTGTTGAGAGCGGGGAAGGCCCTGGGTATCGGTTGGGGACTATTAAGCCCGGTGGAGGGGGACCGTGGGTGGAGGTGGTTGAGAGCGGGGAAGGCCCTGGGTCTCGGTTGTGGACTATTAAGCCCGGTGGAGGGGGACCGTGGGTGGAGGTTGTTGAGAGCGGGGAAGGCCCTGGGTCTCGGTTGTGGACTATTAAGCCCGGTGGAGGGGGACCGTGGGTGGAGGTTGTTGAGAGCGGGGAAGGCCCTGGGTCTCGGTTGTGGACTATTAAGCCCGGTGGAGGGGGACCGTGGGTGGAGGTTGTTGAGAGCGGGGAAGGCCCTGGGTCTCGGTTGTGGACTATTAAGCCCGGTGGAGGGGGACCGTGGGTGGAGGTTGTTGAGAGCGGGGAAGGCCCTGGGTCTCGGTTGTGGACTATTAAGCCCGGTGGAGGGGGACCGTGGGTGGAGGTGGTTGAGAGCGGGGAAGGCCCTGGGTCTCGGTTGTGGACTATTAAGCCCGGTGGAGGGGGACCGTGGGTGGAGGTTGTTGAGAGCGGGGAAGGCCCTGGGTCTCGGTTGTGGACTATTAAGCCCGGTGGAGGGGGACCGTGGGTGGAGGTTGTTGAGAGCGGGGAAGGCCCTGGGTCTCGGTTGTGGACTATTAAGCCCGGTGGAGGGGGACCGTGGGTGGAGGTGGTTGAGAGCGGGGAAGGCCCTGGGTCTCGGTTGTGGACTATTAAGCCCGGTGGAGGTGTTGCGTACGGTGGATGTAAGGGGGAGGGCGTATGAAGTGACCGAGGAGTGGGCAAGGAAACGGGGGAAAAATTTGGAGGCGAAGGCGGCCGAAAAAGGGTGCGGTTGACCTGGTGCCCGGGGAGCGAATGGGCCACCAGGTCAACCCCCGCTGAAAGCAGCGGAGGTTGACCTGGTGCCCGGGGAGCGAATCGGCCACCAGGTCAACCCCCGCTGAAAGCAGCGGAGGTTGACCTGGTGCCCGGGGAGGGAATCGGCCACCAGGTCAACCCCCGCTGAAAGCACCGGAGGTTGACCTGGTGCCCGGGGAGGGAATCGGCCACCAGGTCAACCCCCGCTGAAAGCACCGGAGGTTGACCTGGTGCCCGGGGAG
>NW_027439086.1:97500-107500 GCF_033958435.1 Carettochelys insculpta
TCAACCTCCGCTAAAGCGGCCGGGGTTGACCTGTTGTCCCTGCCGGACTTAGAAAATTTTTCTCTCCAGCCCGGGACCGGGGTTGACCTGTTGTCCCTGCCGGACTTAGAAATTTTTTCTCTCCCGCCTGGGACCGGGGTTGACCTGTTGTCCCTGCCGGACTTAGAAATTTTTTCTCTCCAGCCTGGGACCGGGGTTGACCTGTTGTCCCTGCCGGACTTAGAAAATTTTTCTCTGCCGCCTGGGACCGGGGTTGACCTGTTGTCCCTGCCGGACTTAGAAATTTTTTCTCTCCCGCCTGGGACCGGGGTTGACCTGTTGTCCCTGCCGGACTTAGAAATTTTTTCTCTCCAGCCCGGGACCGGGGTTGACCTGTTGTCCCTGCCGGACTTAGAAAATTTTTCTCTCCAGCCCGGGACCGGGGTTGACCTGTTGTCCCTGCCGGACTTAGAAATTTTTTCTCTCCCGCCTGGGACCGGGGTTGACCTGTTGTCCCTGCCGGACTTAGAAATTTTTTCTCTCCAGCCTGGGACCGGGGTTGACCTGTTGTCCCTGCCGGACTTAGAAATTTTTTCTCTGCCGCCTGGGACCGGGGTTGACCTGTTGTCCCTGCCGGACTTAGAAAATTTTTCTCTGCCGCCTGGGACCGGGGTTGACCTGTTGTCCCTGCCGGACTTAGAAAATTTTTCTCTCCCGCCTGGGACCGGGGTTGACCTGTTGTCCCTGCCGGACTTAGAAATTTTTTCTCTGCCGCCTGGGACCGGGGTTGACCTGTTGTCCCTGCCGGACTTAGAAATTTTTTCTCTGCCGCCTGGGACCGGGGTTGACCTGTTGTCCCTGCCGGACTTAGAAATTTTTTCTCTGCCGCCTGGGACCGGGGTTGACCTGTTGTCCCTGCCGGACTTAGAAATTTTTTCTCTCCAGCCTGGGACCGGGGTTGACCTGTTGTCCCTGCCGGACTTAGAAATTTTTTCTCTCCCGCCCGGTACCGGGGTTGACCTGTTGTCCCTGCCGGACTTAGAAATTTTTTCTCTGCCGCCTGGGACCGGGGTTGACCTGTTGTCCCTGCCGGACTTAGAAAATTTTTCTCTCCCGCCTGGGACCGGGGTTGACCTGTTGTCCCTGCCGGACTTAGAAATTTTTTCTCTGCCGCCTGGGACCGGGGTTGACCTGTTGTCCCTGCCGGACTTAGAAAATTTTTCTCTCCCGCCCGGGACCGGGGTTGACCTGTTGTCCCTGCCGGACTTAGAAATTTTTTCTCTGCCGCCTGGGACCGGGGTTGACCTGTTGTCCCTGCCGGACTTAGAAATTTTTTCTCTCCCGCCCGGTACCGGGGTTGACCTGTTGTCCCTGCCGGACTTAGAAATTTTTTCTCTGCCGCCTGGGACCGGGGTTGACCTGTTGTCCCTGCCGGACTTAGAAAATTTTTCTCTCCCGCTCGGAACCGGGGTTGACCTGTTGTCCCTGCCGGACTTAGAAAATTTTTCTCTCCCGCCTGGGACCGGGGTTGACCTGTTGTCCCTGCCGGACTTGGAGCCCGAGGAGGGGATCGGCCACCAGGTAAACCTCCGCTGAAAGCGGCCACGGTTTACCTGGTGCCCGGGGAGCGAATCGGACACCAGGTCAACCTCAGCTGAAGCGGCCGGGGTTGACCTGCTGTCCCTGCCGGACTTGGAAAATTTTTCTCTCCAGCCTGGGACCGGGGTTGACCTGTTGTCCCTGCCGGACTTAGAAATTTTTTCTCTCCCCGCCTGGGACCGGGGTTGACCTGCTGTCCCTGCCGGACTTGGAGCCCCAGGAGGGGATCGGCCACCAGGTCAACCTCCGCTGAAAGCGGCCACGGTTTACCTGGTGCCCGGGGAGCGAATCGGACACCAGGTCAACCTCTGCTAAAGCGACCGAGGTTGACCTGGTGCCCGGGGAGCGAATCTGACACCAGGTCAACCTCTGCTAAAGCGCCAGAGGTTGACCTGGTGCCCGGGGAGCGAATCGGACACCAGGTCAACCTCTGCTAAAGCGGCCGGGGTTGACCTGCTGTCCCTGCCGGACTTAGAAAATTTTTCTCTCCAGCCTGGGACCGGGGTTGACCTGTTGTCCCTGCCGGACTTAGAAATTTTTTCTCTCCCGCCTGGGACCGGGGTTGACCTGTTGTCCCTGCCGGACTTAGAAAATTTTTCTCTGCCGCCTGGGACCGGGGTTGACCTGTTGTCCCTGCCGGACTTAGAAAATTTTTCTCTCCCGCTCGGAACCGGGGTTGACCTGTTGTCCCTGCCGGACTTAGAAAATTTTTCTCTCCCGCCTGGGACCGGGGTTGACCTGTTGTCCCTGCCGGACTTGGAGCCCCAGGAGGGGATCGGCCACCAGGTCAACCTCCGCTGAAAGCGGCCACGGTTTACCTGGTGCCCGGGGAGCGAATCGGACACCAGGTCAACCTCAGCTGAAGCGGCCGGGGTTGACCTGCTGTCCCTGCCGGACTTGGAGCCCGAGGAGGGGATCGGCCACCAGGTCAACCTCCGCTGAAAGCGGCCACGGTTTACCTGGTGCCCGGGGAGCGAATCGGACACCAGGTCAACCTCTGCTAAAGCGGCCGGGGTTGACCTGCTGTCCGTGCCGGACTTGGAGCCCGAGGAGGGGATCGGCCACCAGGTCAACCTCCGCTGAAAGCGGCCACGGTTTACCTGGTGCCCGGGGAGCGAATCGGACACCAGGTCAACCTCTGCTAAAGCGGCCGGGGTTCACCTGCTGTCCCTGCCGGACTTGGAGCCCGAGGAGGGGATCGGCCACCAGGTCAACCTCCGCTGAAAGCGGCCACGGTTTACCTGGTGCCCGGGGAGCGAATCGGACACCAGGTCAACCTCTGCTAAGGCGCCCGAGGTTGACCTGGTGCCCGGGGAGCGAATCGGACACCAGGTCAACCTCTGCTACGGCGGCCGGGGTTGACCTGCTGTCCCTGCCGGACTTAGAAAATTTTTCTCTCCCCGCCCGGAACCGGGGTTGACCTGTTGTCCCTGCCGGACTTGGAGCCCGAGGAGGGGATCGGCCACCAGGTCAACCTCCGCTGAAAGCGGCCACGGTTTACCTGGTGCCCGGGGAGCGAATCGGACACCAGGTCAACCTCTGCTAAAGCGGCCGGGGTTGACCTGCTGTCCCTGCCGGACTTGGAGCCCGAGGAGGGGATCGGCCACCAGGTCAACCTCCGCTGAAAGCGGCCACGGTTTACCTGGTGCCCGGGGAGCGAATCGGACACCAGGTCAACCTCTGCTAAAGCGGCCGGGGTTGACCTGCTGTCCGTGCCGGACTTGGAGCCCGAGGAGGGGATCGGCCACCAGGTCAACCTCCGCTGAAAGCGGCCACGGTTTACCTGGTGCCCGGGGAGCGAATCGGACACCAGGTCAACCTCAGCTGAAGCGGCCGGGGTTGACCTGCTGTCCCTGCCGGACTTAGAAATTTTTTCTCTCCAGCCTGGGACCGGGGTTGACCTGTTGTCCCTGCCGGACTTAGAAATTTTTTCTCTGCCGCCTGGGACCGGGGTTGACCTGTTGTCCCTGCCGGACTTGGAAAATTTTTCTCTCCCGCCTGGGACCGGGGTTGACCTGTTGTCCCTGCCGGACTTAGAAAATTTTTCTCTGCCGCCTGGGACCGGGGTTGACCTGTTGTCCCTGCCGGACTTAGAAATTTTTTCTCTCCAGCCTGGGACCGGGGTTGACCTGTTGTCCCTGCCGGACTTAGAAATTTTTTCTCTCCCGCCCGGGACCGGGGTTGACCTGTTGTCCCTGCCGGACTTAGAAAATTTTTCTCTCCCGCTCGGAACCGGGGTTGACCTGTTGTCCCTGCCGGACTTAGAAAATTTTTCTCTCCCGCCTGGGACCGGGGTTGACCTGTTGTCCCTGCCGGACTTAGAAAATTTTTCTCTCCCGCCCGGTACCGGGGTTGACCTGTTGTCCCTGCCGGACTTAGAAAATTTTTCTCTCCCGCCTGGGACCGGGGTTGACCTGTTGTCCCTGCCGGACTTAGAAATTTTTTCTCTGCCGCCTGGGACCGGGGTTGACCTGTTGTCCCTGCCGGACTTAGAAATTTTTTCTCTCCAGCCTGGGACCGGGGTTGACCTGTTGTCCCTGCCGGACTTAGAAATTTTTTCTCTCCCCGCCTGGGACCGGGGTTGACCTGCTGTCCCTGCCGGACTTGGAGCCCGAGGAGGGAATCGGCCACCAGGTCAACCTCCGCTGAAAGCGGCCACGGTTTACCTGGTGCCCGGGGAGCGAATCGGACACCAGGTCAACCTCTGCTAAAGCGACCGAGGTTGACCTGGTGCCCGGGGAGCGAATCTGACACCAGGTCAACCTCTGCTAAAGCGCCAGAGGTTGACCTGGTGCCCGGGGAGCGAATCGGACACCAGGTCAACCTCTGCTAAAGCGGCCGGGGTTGACCTGCTGTCCCTGCCGGACTTAGAAAATTTTTCTCTCCAGCCTGGGACCGGGGTTGACCTGTTGTCCCTGCCGGACTTAGAAAATTTTTCTCTCCCGCCTGGGACCGGGGTTGACCTGTTGTCCCTGCCGGACTTAGAAAATTTTTCTCTCCCGCCTGGGACCGGGGTTGACCTGTTGTCCCTGCCGGACTTAGAAAATTTTTCTCTCCCGCCTGGGACCGGGGTTGACCTGTTGTCCCTGCCGGACTTAGAAAATTTTTCTCTCCCGCCTGGGACCGGGGTTGACCTGTTGTCCCTGCCGGACTTAGAAATTTTTTCTCTCCCGCCTGGGACCGGGGTTGACCTGTTCTCCCTGCCGGACTTAGAAAATTTTTCTCTCCAGCCTGGGACCGGGGTTGACCTGTTGTCCCTGCCGGACTTGGAGCCCGAGGAGGGGATCGGCCACCAGGTCAACCTCCGCTGAAAGCGGCCACGGTTTACCTGGTGCCCGGGGACCGAATCGGACACCAGGTCAACCTCCGCTGAAGCGGCCGGGGTTGACCTGCTGTCCCTGCCGGACTTAGAAAATTTTTCTCTCCCGCCTGGGACCGGGGTTGACCTGTTGTCCCTGCCGGACTTAGAAAATTTTTCTCTCCAGCCTGGGACCGGGGTTGACCTGTTGTCCCTGCCGGACTTGGAGCCCGAGGAGGGGATCGGCCACCAGGTCAACCTCCGCTGAAAGCGGCCACGGTTTACCTGGTGCCCGGGGACCGAATCGGACACCAGGTCAACCTCCGCTGAAGCGGCCGGGGTTGACCTGCTGTCCCTGCCGGACTTTGAAAATTTTTCTCTCCCCGCCCGGAACCGGGGTTGACCTGTTGTCCCTGCCGGACTTGGAAATTTTTTCTCTCCCCGCCTGGGACCGGGGTTGACCTGCTGTCCCTGCCGGACTTGGAGCCCCAGGAGGGGATCGGCCACCAGGTCAACCTCCGCTGAAAGCGGCCACGGTTTACCTGGTGCCCGGGGACCGAATCGGACACCAGGTCAACCTCTGCTAAAGCGCCCGAGGTTGACCTGGTGCCCGGGGAGCGAATCGGACACCAGGTCAACCTCTGCTACGGCGGCCGGGGTTGACCTGCTGTCCCTGCCGGACTTAGAAAATTTTTCTCTCCCCGCCCGGAACCGGGGTTGACCTGTTGTCCCTGCCGGACTTGGAGCCCGAGGAGGGGATCGGCCACCAGGTCAACCTCCGCTGAAAG
The DNA here is from genome assembly GCF_033958435.1 of Carettochelys insculpta. Lineage (NCBI taxonomy): Eukaryota > Metazoa > Chordata > Testudines > Carettochelyidae > Carettochelys > Carettochelys insculpta. The sequence continues at coordinate 103,165 of NW_027439086.1, forward strand.
CGGCCACGGTTTACCTGGTGCCCGGGGAGCGAATCGGACACCAGGTCAACCTCTGCTAAAGCGGCCGGGGTTCACCTGCTGTCCCTGCCGGACTTGGAGCCCGAGGAGGGGATCGGCCACCAGGTCAACCTCCGCTGAAAGCGGCCACGGTTTACCTGGTGCCCGGGGAGCGAATCGGACACCAGGTCAACCTCTGCTAAAGCGGCCGGGGTTCACCTGCTGTCCCTGCCGGACTTGGAGCCCGAGGAGGGGATCGGCCACCAGGTCAACCTCCGCTGAAAGCGGCCACGGTTTACCTGGTGCCCGGGGAGCGAATCGGACACCAGGTCAACCTCTGCTAAAGCGGCCGGGGTTGACCTGCTGTCCCTGCCGGACTTGGAGCCCGAGGAGGGGATCGGCCACCAGGTCAACCTCCGCTGAAAGCGGCCACGGTTTACCTGGTGCCCGGGGAGCGAATCGGACACCAGGTCAACCTCTGCTAAAGCGGCCGGGGTTGACCTGCTGTCCCTGCCGGACTTGGAGCCCGAGGAGGGTATCGGCCACCAGGTCAACCTCCGCTGAAAGCGGCCACGGTTTACCTGGTGCCCGGGGAGCGAATCGGACACCAGGTCAACCTCTGCTAAAGCGGCCGGGGTTGACCTGCTGTCCCTGCCGGACTTGGAGCCCGAGGAGGGGATCGGCCACCAGGTCAACCTCCGCTGAAAGCGGCCACGGTTTACCTGGTGCCCGGGGACCGAATCGGACACCAGGTCAACCTCTGCTAAAGCGGCCGGGGTTGACCTGCTGTCCCTGCCGGACTTGGAGCCCGAGGAGGGGATCGGCCACCAGGTCAACCTCCGCTGAAAGCGGCCACGGTTTACCTGGTGCCCGGGGACCGAATCGGACACCAGGTCAACCTCTGCTAAAGCGGCCGGGGTTGACCTGCTGTCCCTGCCGGACTTGGAGCCCGAGGAGGGGATCGGCCACCAGGTCAACCTCCGCTGAAAGCGGCCACGGTTGACCTGGTGCCCGGGGAGCGAATCGGACACCAGGTCAACCTCTGCTAAAGCGGCCGGGGTTGACCTGCTGTCCCTGCCGGACTTGGAGCCCGAGGAGGGGATCGGCCACCAGGTCAACCTCCGCTGAAAGCGGCCACGGTTTACCTGGTGCCCGGGGACCGAATCGGACACCAGGTCAACCTCCGCTGAAGCGGCCGGGGTTGACCTGCTGTCCCTGCCGGACTTAGAAAATTTTTCTCTCCCCGCCCGGAACCGGGGTTGACCTGTTGTCCCTGCCGGACTTAGAAAATTTTTCTCTCCCCGCCCGGAACCGGGGTTGACCTGCTGTCCCTGCCGGACTTGGAGCCCGAGGAGGGGATCGGCCACCAGGTCAACCTCCGCTGAAAGCGCCCGAGGTTGACCTGGTGCCCGGGGAGCGAATCGGACACCAGGTCAACCTCTGCTAAAGCGCCCGAGGTTGACCTGGTGCCCGGGGAGCGAATCGGACACCAGGTCAACCTCCGCTAAAGCGCCCGAGGTTGACCTGGTGCCCGGGGAGCGAATCGGACACCAGGTCAACCTCTGCTACGGCGGCCGGGGTTGACCTGCTGTCCCTGCCGGACTTGGAAAATTTCTCTCCCCGCCTCGGACCGGGGTTGACCTGCTGTCCCTACCGGACTTAGAACATTTTTCTCTCCCCGCCCCGGCCCGGGGGTTAACCTCGGGGCACACAGCTTCCCGGGTCTGACGTGCACGTCCTGTCACCTCCCGGGCCCGGCGTCCTCGTCCTCCCTTCCCCTTGGGCCGGCTCGGAGGAAGTTTTCCCTCGGCCCGGCCTCCGGGTTAATTGTTTGGGCCCGGCTGACTGAGGCCAGGCTGCTGACGCTAAAGCCCGGGGAGGCGGGGGCCTACGGCCATACCGGACCGAATGCCCCCGATCTCGTCCGATCTCGGAAGGTAAACCGTCCCGGGCCTGGCTAGTACCTGGATGGGTGACCGCCTGGGAATCCCAGGTGCCGTAGGCAGCTTTTGGCCCCAGCGGGGGTAGAGCGGGGCGTGTGTCTGCCGTGCGGGAGCAGGGAAGCCGTGAGGCCAAGGCGGCGCGACGGTCCTGGGGGGCGCTGAGGCCTTTCCCTCTGCCTGCCTGCGTGTCGGGGGCGGGGGGGCGGGCGAGGAAGCTTAGGCCCTCACCCGGTGCGGTGCGATGGCTTGGGTCGGGTCGGGGAGAGGGAAGAAAGCGTGTGTGGAGCGTTGGTGGGGCAGGTGTGTGTGTGGGAGTGCTGGGTGGGGCAGGCCGTTGAGGCGGTGGCGGTGGTGGTGTTTTTGGTGGGAGTGAGTTGGGGTCAGGTGGGTGTGGGGTCCCCCCCGGGGGGTGGATGGTCTGAGGGTTAAGGCTTGGAACGTGCGTCTTGGGGGACCGTGGGTGGAGGTTGTTGAGAGCGGGGAAGGCCCTGGGTATCGGTTGGGGACTATTAAGCCCGGTGGAGGGGGACCGTGGGTGGAGGTGGTTGAGAGCGGGGAAGGCCCTGGGTCTCGGTTGTGGACTATTAAGCCCGGTGGAGGGGGACCGTGGGTGGAGGTTGTTGAGAGCGGGGAAGGCCCTGGGTCTCGGTTGTGGACTATTAAGCCCGGTGGAGGGGGACCGTGGGTGGAGGTTGTTGAGAGCGGGGAAGGCCCTGGGTCTCGGTTGTGGACTATTAAGCCCGGTGGAGGGGGACCGTGGGTGGAGGTTGTTGAGAGCGGGGAAGGCCCTGGGTCTCGGTTGTGGACTATTAAGCCCGGTGGAGGGGGACCGTGGGTGGAGGTTGTTGAGAGCGGGGAAGGCCCTGGGTCTCGGTTGTGGACTATTAAGCCCGGTGGAGGGGGACCGTGGGTGGAGGTGGTTGAGAGCGGGGAAGGCCCTGGGTCTCGGTTGTGGACTATTAAGCCCGGTGGAGGGGGACCGTGGGTGGAGGTTGTTGAGAGCGGGGAAGGCCCTGGGTCTCGGTTGTGGACTATTAAGCCCGGTGGAGGGGGACCGTGGGTGGAGGTTGTTGAGAGCGGGGAAGGCCCTGGGTCTCGGTTGTGGACTATTAAGCCCGGTGGAGGGGGACCGTGGGTGGAGGTGGTTGAGAGCGGGGAAGGCCCTGGGTCTCGGTTGTGGACTATTAAGCCCGGTGGAGGTGTTGCGTACGGTGGATGTAAGGGGGAGGGCGTATGAAGTGACCGAGGAGTGGGCAAGGAAACGGGGGAAAAATTTGGAGGCGAAGGCGGCCGAAAAAGGGTGCGGTTGACCTGGTGCCCGGGGAGCGAATGGGCCACCAGGTCAACCCCCGCTGAAAGCAGCGGAGGTTGACCTGGTGCCCGGGGAGCGAATCGGCCACCAGGTCAACCCCCGCTGAAAGCAGCGGAGGTTGACCTGGTGCCCGGGGAGGGAATCGGCCACCAGGTCAACCCCCGCTGAAAGCACCGGAGGTTGACCTGGTGCCCGGGGAGGGAATCGGCCACCAGGTCAACCCCCGCTGAAAGCACCGGAGGTTGACCTGGTGCCCGGGGAGCGAATCGGCCACCAGGTCAACCCCCGCTGAAAGCACCGGAGGTTGACCTGGTGCCCGGGGAGCGAATGGGCCACCAGGTCAACCCCCGCTGAAAGCAGCGGAGGTTGACCTGGTGCCCGGGGAGCGAATCGGCCACCAGGTCAACCCCCGCTGAAAGCAGCGGAGGTTGACCTGGTGCCCGGGGAGCGAATCGGCCACCAGGTCAACCCCCGCTGAAAGAAGCGGAGGTTGACCTGGTGCCCGGGGAGGGAATCGGCCACCAGGTCAACCCCCGCTGAAAGCAGCGGAGGTTGACCTGGTGCCCGGCGAGCGAATCGGCCACCAGGTCAACCCCCGCTGAAAGCAGCGGAGGTTGACCTGGTGCCCGGGGAGGGAATCGGCCACCAGGTCAACCCCCGCTGAAAGCAGCGGAGGTTGACCTGGTGCCCGGGGAGGGAATCGGCCACCAGGTCAACCCCCGCTGAAAGCAGCGGAGGTTGACCTGGTGCCCGGGGAGCGAATCGGCCACCAGGTCAACCCCCGCTGAAAGAAGCGGAGGTTGACCTGGTGCCCGGGGAGGGAATCGGCCACCAGGTCAACCCCCGCTGAAAGCAGCGGAGGTTGACCTGGTGCCCGGGGAGCGAATCGGCCACCAGGTCAACCCCCGCTGAAAGCAGCGGAGGTTGACCTGGTGCCCGGGGAGGGAATCGGCCACCAGGTCAACCCCCGCTGAAAGCAGCGGCGGTTGACCTGGTGCCCGGGGAGGGAATCGGCCACCAGGTCAACAGGTCAACCCGGTTCCCGGGGGGGAGAGGAAAGGAGGCGGCCGGACCCTCCCGCGAG
>NW_027439086.1:120000-130000 GCF_033958435.1 Carettochelys insculpta
GTTGACCTGTTGTCCCTGCCGGACTTAGAAATTTTTTCTCTCCAGCCTGGGACCGGGGTTGACCTGTTGTCCCTGCCGGACTTAGAAATTTTTTCTCTCCAGCCTGGGACCGGGGTTGACCTGTTGTCCCTGCCGGACTTAGAAATTTTTTCTCTCCCGCCCGGTACCGGGGTTGACCTGTTGTCCCTGCCGGACTTAGAAAATTTTTCTCTCCCGCTCGGAACCGGGGTTGACCTGTTGTCCCTGCCGGACTTAGAAAATTTTTCTCTCCCGCCTGGGACCGGGGTTGACCTGTTGTCCCTGCCGGACTTGGAGCCCCAGGAGGGGATCGGCCACCAGGTCAACCTCCGCTGAAAGCGGCCACGGTTTACCTGGTGCCCGGGGAGCGAATCGGACACCAGGTCAACCTCAGCTGAAGCGGCCGGGGTTGACCTGCTGTCCCTGCCGGACTTAGAAATTTTTTCTCTCCAGCCTGGGACCGGGGTTGACCTGTTGTCCCTGCCGGACTTAGAAATTTTTTCTCTGCCGCCTGGGACCGGGGTTGACCTGTTGTCCCTGCCGGACTTGGAAAATTTTTCTCTCCCGCCTGGGACCGGGGTTGACCTGTTGTCCCTGCCGGACTTTGAAAATTTTTCTCTGCCGCCTGGGACCGGGGTTGACCTGTTGTCCCTGCCGGACTTAGAAATTTTTTCTCTCCAGCCTGGGACCGGGGTTGACCTGTTGTCCCTGCCGGACTTAGAAATTTTTTCTCTCCCGCCCGGGACCGGGGTTGACCTGTTGTCCCTGCCGGACTTAGAAAATTTTTCTCTCCCGCTCGGAACCGGGGTTGACCTGTTGTCCCTGCCGGACTTAGAAAATTTTTCTCTCCCGCCTGGGACCGGGGTTGACCTGTTGTCCCTGCCGGACTTAGAAAATTTTTCTCTCCCGCCCGGTACCGGGGTTGACCTGTTGTCCCTGCCGGACTTAGAAAATTTTTCTCTCCCGCCTGGGACCGGGGTTGACCTGTTGTCCCTGCCGGACTTAGAAATTTTTTCTCTGCCGCCTGGGACCGGGGTTGACCTGTTGTCCCTGCCGGACTTAGAAATTTTTTCTCTCCAGCCTGGGACCGGGGTTGACCTGTTGTCCCTGCCGGACTTAGAAATTTTTTCTCTCCCCGCCTGGGACCGGGGTTGACCTGCTGTCCCTGCCGGACTTGGAGCCCGAGGAGGGAATCGGCCACCAGGTCAACCTCCGCTGAAAGCGGCCACGGTTTACCTGGTGCCCGGGGAGCGAATCGGACACCAGGTCAACCTCTGCTAAAGCGACCGAGGTTGACCTGGTGCCCGGGGAGCGAATCTGACACCAGGTCAACCTCTGCTAAAGCGCCAGAGGTTGACCTGGTGCCCGGGGAGCGAATCGGACACCAGGTCAACCTCTGCTAAAGCGGCCGGGGTTGACCTGCTGTCCCTGCCGGACTTAGAAAATTTTTCTCTCCAGCCTGGGACCGGGGTTGACCTGTTGTCCCTGCCGGACTTAGAAAATTTTTCTCTCCCGCCTGGGACCGGGGTTGACCTGTTGTCCCTGCCGGACTTAGAAAATTTTTCTCTCCCGCCTGGGACCGGGGTTGACCTGTTGTCCCTGCCGGACTTAGAAAATTTTTCTCTCCCGCCTGGGACCGGGGTTGACCTGTTGTCCCTGCCGGACTTAGAAAATTTTTCTCTCCCGCCTGGGACCGGGGTTGACCTGTTGTCCCTGCCGGACTTAGAAATTTTTTCTCTCCCGCCTGGGACCGGGGTTGACCTGTTCTCCCTGCCGGACTTAGAAAATTTTTCTCTCCAGCCTGGGACCGGGGTTGACCTGTTGTCCCTGCCGGACTTGGAGCCCGAGGAGGGGATCGGCCACCAGGTCAACCTCCGCTGAAAGCGGCCACGGTTTACCTGGTGCCCGGGGACCGAATCGGACACCAGGTCAACCTCCGCTGAAGCGGCCGGGGTTGACCTGCTGTCCCTGCCGGACTTAGAAAATTTTTCTCTCCCGCCTGGGACCGGGGTTGACCTGTTGTCCCTGCCGGACTTAGAAAATTTTTCTCTCCAGCCTGGGACCGGGGTTGACCTGTTGTCCCTGCCGGACTTGGAGCCCGAGGAGGGGATCGGCCACCAGGTCAACCTCCGCTGAAAGCGGCCACGGTTTACCTGGTGCCCGGGGACCGAATCGGACACCAGGTCAACCTCCGCTGAAGCGGCCGGGGTTGACCTGCTGTCCCTGCCGGACTTTGAAAATTTTTCTCTCCCCGCCCGGAACCGGGGTTGACCTGTTGTCCCTGCCGGACTTGGAAATTTTTTCTCTCCCCGCCTGGGACCGGGGTTGACCTGCTGTCCCTGCCGGACTTGGAGCCCCAGGAGGGGATCGGCCACCAGGTCAACCTCCGCTGAAAGCGGCCACGGTTTACCTGGTGCCCGGGGACCGAATCGGACACCAGGTCAACCTCTGCTAAAGCGCCCGAGGTTGACCTGGTGCCCGGGGAGCGAATCGGACACCAGGTCAACCTCTGCTACGGCGGCCGGGGTTGACCTGCTGTCCCTGCCGGACTTAGAAAATTTTTCTCTCCCCGCCCGGAACCGGGGTTGACCTGTTGTCCCTGCCGGACTTGGAGCCCGAGGAGGGGATCGGCCACCAGGTCAACCTCCGCTGAAAGCGGCCACGGTTTACCTGGTGCCCGGGGAGCGAATCGGACACCAGGTCAACCTCTGCTAAAGCGGCCGGGGTTCACCTGCTGTCCCTGCCGGACTTGGAGCCCGAGGAGGGGATCGGCCACCAGGTCAACCTCCGCTGAAAGCGGCCACGGTTTACCTGGTGCCCGGGGAGCGAATCGGACACCAGGTCAACCTCTGCTAAAGCGGCCGGGGTTGACCTGCTGTCCCTGCCGGACTTGGAGCCCGAGGAGGGGATCGGCCACCAGGTCAACCTCCGCTGAAAGCGGCCACGGTTTACCTGGTGCCCGGGGAGCGAATCGGACACCAGGTCAACCTCTGCTAAAGCGGCCGGGGTTGACCTGCTGTCCCTGCCGGACTTGGAGCCCGAGGAGGGGATCGGCCACCAGGTCAACCTCCGCTGAAAGCGGCCACGGTTTACCTGGTGCCCGGGGAGCGAATCGGACACCAGGTCAACCTCTGCTAAAGCGGCCGGGGTTGACCTGCTGTCCCTGCCGGACTTGGAGCCCGAGGAGGGTATCGGCCACCAGGTCAACCTCCGCTGAAAGCGGCCACGGTTTACCTGGTGCCCGGGGAGCGAATCGGACACCAGGTCAACCTCTGCTAAAGCGGCCGGGGTTGACCTGCTGTCCCTGCCGGACTTGGAGCCCGAGGAGGGGATCGGCCACCAGGTCAACCTCCGCTGAAAGCGGCCACGGTTTACCTGGTGCCCGGGGACCGAATCGGACACCAGGTCAACCTCTGCTAAAGCGGCCGGGGTTGACCTGCTGTCCCTGCCGGACTTGGAGCCCGAGGAGGGGATCGGCCACCAGGTCAACCTCCGCTGAAAGCGGCCACGGTTTACCTGGTGCCCGGGGACCGAATCGGACACCAGGTCAACCTCTGCTAAAGCGGCCGGGGTTGACCTGCTGTCCCTGCCGGACTTGGAGCCCGAGGAGGGGATCGGCCACCAGGTCAACCTCCGCTGAAAGCGGCCACGGTTGACCTGGTGCCCGGGGAGCGAATCGGACACCAGGTCAACCTCTGCTAAAGCGGCCGGGGTTGACCTGCTGTCCCTGCCGGACTTGGAGCCCGAGGAGGGGATCGGCCACCAGGTCAACCTCCGCTGAAAGCGGCCACGGTTTACCTGGTGCCCGGGGACCGAATCGGACACCAGGTCAACCTCCGCTGAAGCGGCCGGGGTTGACCTGCTGTCCCTGCCGGACTTAGAAAATTTTTCTCTCCCCGCCCGGAACCGGGGTTGACCTGTTGTCCCTGCCGGACTTAGAAAATTTTTCTCTCCCCGCCCGGAACCGGGGTTGACCTGCTGTCCCTGCCGGACTTGGAGCCCGAGGAGGGGATCGGCCACCAGGTCAACCTCCGCTGAAAGCGCCCGAGGTTGACCTGGTGCCCGGGGAGCGAATCGGACACCAGGTCAACCTCTGCTAAAGCGCCCGAGGTTGACCTGGTGCCCGGGGAGCGAATCGGACACCAGGTCAACCTCCGCTAAAGCGCCCGAGGTTGACCTGGTGCCCGGGGAGCGAATCGGACACCAGGTCAACCTCTGCTACGGCGGCCGGGGTTGACCTGCTGTCCCTGCCGGACTTGGAAAATTTCTCTCCCCGCCTCGGACCGGGGTTGACCTGCTGTCCCTACCGGACTTAGAACATTTTTCTCTCCCCGCCCCGGCCCGGGGGTTAACCTCGGGGCACACAGCTTCCCGGGTCTGACGTGCACGTCCTGTCACCTCCCGGGCCCGGCGTCCTCGTCCTCCCTTCCCCTTGGGCCGGCTCGGAGGAAGTTTTCCCTCGGCCCGGCCTCCGGGTTAATTGTTTGGGCCCGGCTGACTGAGGCCAGGCTGCTGACGCTAAAGCCCGGGGAGGCGGGGGCCTACGGCCATACCGGACCGAATGCCCCCGATCTCGTCCGATCTCGGAAGGTAAACCGTCCCGGGCCTGGCTAGTACCTGGATGGGTGACCGCCTGGGAATCCCAGGTGCCGTAGGCAGCTTTTGGCCCCAGCGGGGGTAGAGCGGGGCGTGTGTCTGCCGTGCGGGAGCAGGGAAGCCGTGAGGCCAAGGCGGCGCGACGGTCCTGGGGGGCGCTGAGGCCTTTCCCTCTGCCTGCCTGCGTGTCGGGGGCGGGGGGGCGGGCGAGGAAGCTTAGGCCCTCACCCGGTGCGGTGCGATGGCTTGGGTCGGGTCGGGGAGAGGGAAGAAAGCGTGTGTGGAGCGTTGGTGGGGCAGGTGTGTGTGTGGGAGTGCTGGGTGGGGCAGGCCGTTGAGGCGGTGGCGGTGGTGGTGTTTTTGGTGGGAGTGAGTTGGGGTCAGGTGGGTGTGGGGTCCCCCCCGGGGGGTGGATGGTCTGAGGGTTAAGGCTTGGAACGTGCGTCTTGGGGGACCGTGGGTGGAGGTTGTTGAGAGCGGGGAAGGCCCTGGGTATCGGTTGGGGACTATTAAGCCCGGTGGAGGGGGACCGTGGGTGGAGGTGGTTGAGAGCGGGGAAGGCCCTGGGTCTCGGTTGTGGACTATTAAGCCCGGTGGAGGGGGACCGTGGGTGGAGGTTGTTGAGAGCGGGGAAGGCCCTGGGTCTCGGTTGTGGACTATTAAGCCCGGTGGAGGGGGACCGTGGGTGGAGGTTGTTGAGAGCGGGGAAGGCCCTGGGTCTCGGTTGTGGACTATTAAGCCCGGTGGAGGGGGACCGTGGGTGGAGGTTGTTGAGAGCGGGGAAGGCCCTGGGTCTCGGTTGTGGACTATTAAGCCCGGTGGAGGGGGACCGTGGGTGGAGGTTGTTGAGAGCGGGGAAGGCCCTGGGTCTCGGTTGTGGACTATTAAGCCCGGTGGAGGGGGACCGTGGGTGGAGGTGGTTGAGAGCGGGGAAGGCCCTGGGTCTCGGTTGTGGACTATTAAGCCCGGTGGAGGGGGACCGTGGGTGGAGGTTGTTGAGAGCGGGGAAGGCCCTGGGTCTCGGTTGTGGACTATTAAGCCCGGTGGAGGGGGACCGTGGGTGGAGGTTGTTGAGAGCGGGGAAGGCCCTGGGTCTCGGTTGTGGACTATTAAGCCCGGTGGAGGGGGACCGTGGGTGGAGGTGGTTGAGAGCGGGGAAGGCCCTGGGTCTCGGTTGTGGACTATTAAGCCCGGTGGAGGTGTTGCGTACGGTGGATGTAAGGGGGAGGGCGTATGAAGTGACCGAGGAGTGGGCAAGGAAACGGGGGAAAAATTTGGAGGCGAAGGCGGCCGAAAAAGGGTGCGGTTGACCTGGTGCCCGGGGAGCGAATGGGCCACCAGGTCAACCCCCGCTGAAAGCAGCGGAGGTTGACCTGGTGCCCGGGGAGCGAATCGGACACCAGGTCAACCTCTGCTAAAGCGGCCGGGGTTGACCTGCTGTCCCTGCCGGACTTAGAAAATTTTTCTCTCCAGCCTGGGACCGGGGTTGACCTGTTGTCCCTGCCGGACTTAGAAAATTTTTCTCTCCCGCCTGGGACCGGGGTTGACCTGTTGTCCCTGCCGGACTTAGAAAATTTTTCTCTCCCGCCTGGGACCGGGGTTGACCTGTTGTCCCTGCCGGACTTAGAAAATTTTTCTCTCCCGCCTGGGACCGGGGTTGACCTGTTGTCCCTGCCGGACTTAGAAAATTTTTCTCTCCCGCCTGGGACCGGGGTTGACCTGTTGTCCCTGCCGGACTTAGAAATTTTTTCTCTCCCGCCTGGGACCGGGGTTGACCTGTTCTCCCTGCCGGACTTAGAAAATTTTTCTCTCCAGCCTGGGACCGGGGTTGACCTGTTGTCCCTGCCGGACTTGGAGCCCGAGGAGGGGATCGGCCACCAGGTCAACCTCCGCTGAAAGCGGCCACGGTTTACCTGGTGCCCGGGGACCGAATCGGACACCAGGTCAACCTCCGCTGAAGCGGCCGGGGTTGACCTGCTGTCCCTGCCGGACTTAGAAAATTTTTCTCTCCCGCCTGGGACCGGGGTTGACCTGTTGTCCCTGCCGGACTTAGAAAATTTTTCTCTCCAGCCTGGGACCGGGGTTGACCTGTTGTCCCTGCCGGACTTGGAGCCCGAGGAGGGGATCGGCCACCAGGTCAACCTCCGCTGAAAGCGGCCACGGTTTACCTGGTGCCCGGGGACCGAATCGGACACCAGGTCAACCTCCGCTGAAGCGGCCGGGGTTGACCTGCTGTCCCTGCCGGACTTTGAAAATTTTTCTCTCCCCGCCCGGAACCGGGGTTGACCTGTTGTCCCTGCCGGACTTGGAAATTTTTTCTCTCCCCGCCTGGGACCGGGGTTGACCTGCTGTCCCTGCCGGACTTGGAGCCCCAGGAGGGGATCGGCCACCAGGTCAACCTCCGCTGAAAGCGGCCACGGTTTACCTGGTGCCCGGGGACCGAATCGGACACCAGGTCAACCTCTGCTAAAGCGCCCGAGGTTGACCTGGTGCCCGGGGAGCGAATCGGACACCAGGTCAACCTCTGCTACGGCGGCCGGGGTTGACCTGCTGTCCCTGCCGGACTTAGAAAATTTTTCTCTCCCCGCCCGGAACCGGGGTTGACCTGTTGTCCCTGCCGGACTTGGAGCCCGAGGAGGGGATCGGCCACCAGGTCAACCTCCGCTGAAAGCGGCCACGGTTTACCTGGTGCCCGGGGAGCGAATCGGACACCAGGTCAACCTCTGCTAAAGCGGCCGGGGTTCACCTGCTGTCCCTGCCGGACTTGGAGCCCGAGGAGGGGATCGGCCACCAGGTCAACCTCCGCTGAAAGCGGCCACGGTTTACCTGGTGCCCGGGGAGCGAATCGGACACCAGGTCAACCTCTGCTAAAGCGGCCGGGGTTCACCTGCTGTCCCTGCCGGACTTGGAGCCCGAGGAGGGGATCGGCCACCAGGTCAACCTCCGCTGAAAGCGGCCACGGTTTACCTGGTGCCCGGGGAGCGAATCGGACACCAGGTCAACCTCTGCTAAAGCGGCCGGGGTTGACCTGCTGTCCCTGCCGGACTTGGAGCCCGAGGAGGGGATCGGCCACCAGGTCAACCTCCGCTGAAAGCGGCCACGGTTTACCTGGTGCCCGGGGAGCGAATCGGACACCAGGTCAACCTCTGCTAAAGCGGCCGGGGTTGACCTGCTGTCCCTGCCGGACTTGGAGCCCGAGGAGGGTATCGGCCACCAGGTCAACCTCCGCTGAAAGCGGCCACGGTTTACCTGGTGCCCGGGGAGCGAATCGGACACCAGGTCAACCTCTGCTAAAGCGGCCGGGGTTGACCTGCTGTCCCTGCCGGACTTGGAGCCCGAGGAGGGGATCGGCCACCAGGTCAACCTCCGCTGAAAGCGGCCACGGTTTACCTGGTGCCCGGGGACCGAATCGGACACCAGGTCAACCTCTGCTAAAGCGGCCGGGGTTGACCTGCTGTCCCTGCCGGACTTGGAGCCCGAGGAGGGGATCGGCCACCAGGTCAACCTCCGCTGAAAGCGGCCACGGTTTACCTGGTGCCCGGGGACCGAATCGGACACCAGGTCAACCTCTGCTAAAGCGGCCGGGGTTGACCTGCTGTCCCTGCCGGACTTGGAGCCCGAGGAGGGGATCGGCCACCAGGTCAACCTCCGCTGAAAGCGGCCACGGTTGACCTGGTGCCCGGGGAGCGAATCGGACACCAGGTCAACCTCTGCTAAAGCGGCCGGGGTTGACCTGCTGTCCCTGCCGGACTTGGAGCCCGAGGAGGGGATCGGCCACCAGGTCAACCTCCGCTGAAAGCGGCCACGGTTTACCTGGTGCCCGGGGACCGAATCGGACACCAGGTCAACCTCCGCTGAAGCGGCCGGGGTTGACCTGCTGTCCCTGCCGGACTTAGAAAATTTTTCTCTCCCCGCCCGGAACCGGGGTTGACCTGTTGTCCCTGCCGGACTTAGAAAATTTTTCTCTCCCCGCCCGGAACCGGGGTTGACCTGCTGTCCCTGCCGGACTTGGAGCCCGAGGAGGGGATCGGCCACCAGGTCAACCTCCGCTGAAAGCGCCCGAGGTTGACCTGGTGCCCGGGGAGCGAATCGGACACCAGGTCAACCTCTGCTAAAGCGCCCGAGGTTGACCTGGTGCCCGGGGAGCGAATCGGACACCAGGTCAACCTCCGCTAAAGCGCCCGAGGTTGACCTGGTGCCCGGGGAGCGAATCGGACACCAGGTCAACCTCTGCTACGGCGGCCGGGGTTGACCTGCTGTCCCTGCCGGACTTGGAAAATTTCTCTCCCCGCCTCGGACCGGGGTTGACCTGCTGTCCCTACCGGACTTAGAACATTTTTCTCTCCCCGCCCCGGCCCGGGGGTTAACCTCGGGGCACACAGCTTCCCGGGTCTGACGTGCACGTCCTGTCACCTCCCGGGCCCGGCGTCCTCGTCCTCCCTTCCCCTTGGGCCGGCTCGGAGGAAGTTTTCCCTCGGCCCGGCCTCCGGGTTAATTGTTTGGGCCCGGCTGACTGAGGCCAGGCTGCTGACGCTAAAGCCCGGGGAGGCGGGGGCCTACGGCCATACCGGACCGAATGCCCCCGATCTCGTCCGATCTCGGAAGGTAAACCGTCCCGGGCCTGGCTAGTACCTGGATGGGTGACCGCCTGGGAATCCCAGGTGCCGTAGGCAGCTTTTGGCCCCAGCGGGGGTAGAGCGGGGCGTGTGTCTGCCGTGCGGGAGCAGGGAAGCCGTGAGGCCAAGGCGGCGCGACGGTCCTGGGGGGCGCTGAGGCCTTTCCCTCTGCCTGCCTGCGTGTCGGGGGCGGGGGGGCGGGCGAGGAAGCTTAGGCCCTCACCCGGTGCGGTGCGATGGCTTGGGTCGGGTCGGGGAGAGGGAAGAAAGCGTGTGTGGAGCGTTGGTGGGGCAGGTGTGTGTGTGGGAGTGCTGGGTGGGGCAGGCCGTTGAGGCGGTGGCGGTGGTGGTGTTTTTGGTGGGAGTGAGTTGGGGTCAGGTGGGTGTGGGGTCCCCCCCGGGGGGTGGATGGTCTGAGGGTTAAGGCTTGGAACGTGCGTCTTGGGGGACCGTGGGTGGAGGTTGTTGAGAGCGGGGAAGGCCCTGGGTATCGGTTGGGGACTATTAAGCCCGGTGGAGGGGGACCGTGGGTGGAGGTGGTTGAGAGCGGGGAAGGCCCTGGGTCTCGGTTGTGGACTATTAAGCCCGGTGGAGGGGGACCGTGGGTGGAGGTTGTTGAGAGCGGGGAAGGCCCTGGGTCTCGGTTGTGGACTATTAAGCCCGGTGGAGGGGGACCGTGGGTGGAGGTTGTTGAGAGCGGGGAAGGCCCTGGGTCTCGGTTGTGGACTATTAAGCCCGGTGGAGGGGGACCGTGGGTGGAGGTTGTTGAG
>NW_027439086.1:142500-152669 GCF_033958435.1 Carettochelys insculpta
GACCCCTGGGTGGGCTGACGGTGCCGCTCGGCCTCGCCCGACCGAAGCGGATGGACAGCCGGAGGGGGGGTGGCGGCTCGGACCGCCGACCCGCCCCGTCAAGGACGCAGCGCACGAGGGGGCCGTGGGACGGGCCCGCGCCCGTTGCCCGACGAGCCCCCGTGGGGTGGAAGGGGTCCCCCCCCTGCCGGGGAACGTCCCTCCAAGCACGGGTGCGGAAGAGAAGGAGGAGCAGGGTCCCAGGTCCGCCTGAACACCGGCGAGATCCCTGCCCGCCGCGGGAAGGGTGCCGGCCCGCGAAGGGCCCTCTCCGTCTCGTCCGCGAGCGCCCCATCGATCGGAAGGAGGAGCGGGGCCTCGCTCCCGGCGGCCGTCCCCGCGGACGTGCGCCGAGCCTCCCTCGAGAGCCCCCTCTCCGGAGGATCGGGCCCGAGACGACACCCCGAACCGCCGCAGACGTCCCCGCAGACGTCCGCCCGGGTCCCTCGTCCGAGTCCCCGGGAAGGGCCTTCACACGACGGTCGGTCTCTCTCACGTGTACGTCTCTAAAGGCTGGAGCCAGACAAGCCTTCTCTTACTATTCTCCCGGTACCTGTCGTAACCTTATACGTGAAAAGTCCCCCAGCGGCAACAGGCGGGAACGACTCACAAAAGCGGCCGACCGCCTGGAACTCTAGGTCGGCTGCACGGGTCAAATTCAACCCCATTCGGACTTCCAGAGCTCAGCCGGCCACCAGGTCAACCTCGCTGAAAGCGCCAGAGGTTGACCTGGTGTCCGGGGACCGAATCGGACACCAGGTCAACCTCCGCTAAAGCGGCCGGGGTTGACCTGTTGTCCCTGCCGGACTTAGAAAATTTTTCTCTCCAGCCCGGGACCGGGGTTGACCTGTTGTCCCTGCCGGACTTAGAAATTTTTTCTCTCCCGCCTGGGACCGGGGTTGACCTGTTGTCCCTGCCGGACTTAGAAATTTTTTCTCTCCAGCCTGGGACCGGGGTTGACCTGTTGTCCCTGCCGGACTTAGAAAATTTTTCTCTGCCGCCTGGGACCGGGGTTGACCTGTTGTCCCTGCCGGACTTAGAAATTTTTTCTCTCCCGCCTGGGACCGGGGTTGACCTGTTGTCCCTGCCGGACTTAGAAATTTTTTCTCTCCAGCCCGGGACCGGGGTTGACCTGTTGTCCCTGCCGGACTTAGAAAATTTTTCTCTCCAGCCCGGGACCGGGGTTGACCTGTTGTCCCTGCCGGACTTAGAAATTTTTTCTCTCCCGCCTGGGACCGGGGTTGACCTGTTGTCCCTGCCGGACTTAGAAATTTTTTCTCTCCAGCCTGGGACCGGGGTTGACCTGTTGTCCCTGCCGGACTTAGAAATTTTTTCTCTGCCGCCTGGGACCGGGGTTGACCTGTTGTCCCTGCCGGACTTAGAAAATTTTTCTCTGCCGCCTGGGACCGGGGTTGACCTGTTGTCCCTGCCGGACTTAGAAAATTTTTCTCTCCCGCCTGGGACCGGGGTTGACCTGTTGTCCCTGCCGGACTTAGAAATTTTTTCTCTGCCGCCTGGGACCGGGGTTGACCTGTTGTCCCTGCCGGACTTAGAAATTTTTTCTCTGCCGCCTGGGACCGGGGTTGACCTGTTGTCCCTGCCGGACTTAGAAATTTTTTCTCTGCCGCCTGGGACCGGGGTTGACCTGTTGTCCCTGCCGGACTTAGAAATTTTTTCTCTCCAGCCTGGGACCGGGGTTGACCTGTTGTCCCTGCCGGACTTAGAAATTTTTTCTCTCCCGCCCGGTACCGGGGTTGACCTGTTGTCCCTGCCGGACTTAGAAATTTTTTCTCTGCCGCCTGGGACCGGGGTTGACCTGTTGTCCCTGCCGGACTTAGAAAATTTTTCTCTCCCGCCTGGGACCGGGGTTGACCTGTTGTCCCTGCCGGACTTAGAAATTTTTTCTCTGCCGCCTGGGACCGGGGTTGACCTGTTGTCCCTGCCGGACTTAGAAAATTTTTCTCTCCCGCCCGGGACCGGGGTTGACCTGTTGTCCCTGCCGGACTTAGAAATTTTTTCTCTGCCGCCTGGGACCGGGGTTGACCTGTTGTCCCTGCCGGACTTAGAAATTTTTTCTCTCCCGCCCGGTACCGGGGTTGACCTGTTGTCCCTGCCGGACTTAGAAATTTTTTCTCTGCCGCCTGGGACCGGGGTTGACCTGTTGTCCCTGCCGGACTTAGAAAATTTTTCTCTCCCGCTCGGAACCGGGGTTGACCTGTTGTCCCTGCCGGACTTAGAAAATTTTTCTCTCCCGCCTGGGACCGGGGTTGACCTGTTGTCCCTGCCGGACTTGGAGCCCGAGGAGGGGATCGGCCACCAGGTAAACCTCCGCTGAAAGCGGCCACGGTTTACCTGGTGCCCGGGGAGCGAATCGGACACCAGGTCAACCTCAGCTGAAGCGGCCGGGGTTGACCTGCTGTCCCTGCCGGACTTGGAAAATTTTTCTCTCCAGCCTGGGACCGGGGTTGACCTGTTGTCCCTGCCGGACTTAGAAATTTTTTCTCTCCCCGCCTGGGACCGGGGTTGACCTGCTGTCCCTGCCGGACTTGGAGCCCCAGGAGGGGATCGGCCACCAGGTCAACCTCCGCTGAAAGCGGCCACGGTTTACCTGGTGCCCGGGGAGCGAATCGGACACCAGGTCAACCTCTGCTAAAGCGACCGAGGTTGACCTGGTGCCCGGGGAGCGAATCTGACACCAGGTCAACCTCTGCTAAAGCGCCAGAGGTTGACCTGGTGCCCGGGGAGCGAATCGGACACCAGGTCAACCTCTGCTAAAGCGGCCGGGGTTGACCTGCTGTCCCTGCCGGACTTAGAAAATTTTTCTCTCCAGCCTGGGACCGGGGTTGACCTGTTGTCCCTGCCGGACTTAGAAATTTTTTCTCTCCCGCCTGGGACCGGGGTTGACCTGTTGTCCCTGCCGGACTTAGAAAATTTTTCTCTGCCGCCTGGGACCGGGGTTGACCTGTTGTCCCTGCCGGACTTAGAAAATTTTTCTCTCCCGCTCGGAACCGGGGTTGACCTGTTGTCCCTGCCGGACTTAGAAAATTTTTCTCTCCCGCCTGGGACCGGGGTTGACCTGTTGTCCCTGCCGGACTTGGAGCCCCAGGAGGGGATCGGCCACCAGGTCAACCTCCGCTGAAAGCGGCCACGGTTTACCTGGTGCCCGGGGAGCGAATCGGACACCAGGTCAACCTCAGCTGAAGCGGCCGGGGTTGACCTGCTGTCCCTGCCGGACTTGGAGCCCGAGGAGGGGATCGGCCACCAGGTCAACCTCCGCTGAAAGCGGCCACGGTTTACCTGGTGCCCGGGGAGCGAATCGGACACCAGGTCAACCTCTGCTAAAGCGGCCGGGGTTGACCTGCTGTCCGTGCCGGACTTGGAGCCCGAGGAGGGGATCGGCCACCAGGTCAACCTCCGCTGAAAGCGGCCACGGTTTACCTGGTGCCCGGGGAGCGAATCGGACACCAGGTCAACCTCTGCTAAAGCGGCCGGGGTTCACCTGCTGTCCCTGCCGGACTTGGAGCCCGAGGAGGGGATCGGCCACCAGGTCAACCTCCGCTGAAAGCGGCCACGGTTTACCTGGTGCCCGGGGAGCGAATCGGACACCAGGTCAACCTCTGCTAAGGCGCCCGAGGTTGACCTGGTGCCCGGGGAGCGAATCGGACACCAGGTCAACCTCTGCTACGGCGGCCGGGGTTGACCTGCTGTCCCTGCCGGACTTAGAAAATTTTTCTCTCCCCGCCCGGAACCGGGGTTGACCTGTTGTCCCTGCCGGACTTGGAGCCCGAGGAGGGGATCGGCCACCAGGTCAACCTCCGCTGAAAGCGGCCACGGTTTACCTGGTGCCCGGGGAGCGAATCGGACACCAGGTCAACCTCTGCTAAAGCGGCCGGGGTTGACCTGCTGTCCCTGCCGGACTTGGAGCCCGAGGAGGGGATCGGCCACCAGGTCAACCTCCGCTGAAAGCGGCCACGGTTTACCTGGTGCCCGGGGAGCGAATCGGACACCAGGTCAACCTCTGCTAAAGCGGCCGGGGTTGACCTGCTGTCCGTGCCGGACTTGGAGCCCGAGGAGGGGATCGGCCACCAGGTCAACCTCCGCTGAAAGCGGCCACGGTTTACCTGGTGCCCGGGGAGCGAATCGGACACCAGGTCAACCTCTGCTAAAGCGGCCGGGGTTCACCTGCTGTCCCTGCCGGACTTGGAGCCCGAGGAGGGGATCGGCCACCAGGTCAACCTCCGCTGAAAGCGGCCACGGTTTACCTGGTGCCCGGGGAGCGAATCGGACACCAGGTCAACCTCTGCTAAGGCGCCCGAGGTTGACCTGGTGCCCGGGGAGCGAATCGGACACCAGGTCAACCTCTGCTACGGCGGCCGGGGTTGACCTGCTGTCCCTGCCGGACTTAGAAAATTTTTCTCTCCCCGCCCGGAACCGGGGTTGACCTGTTGTCCCTGCCGGACTTGGAGCCCGAGGAGGGGATCGGCCACCAGGTCAACCTCCGCTGAAAGCGGCCACGGTTTACCTGGTGCCCGGGGAGCGAATCGGACACCAGGTCAACCTCTGCTAAAGCGGCCGGGGTTGACCTGCTGTCCCTGCCGGACTTGGAGCCCGAGGAGGGGATCGGCCACCAGGTCAACCTCCGCTGAAAGCGGCCACGGTTTACCTGGTGCCCGGGGAGCGAATCGGACACCAGGTCAACCTCTGCTAAAGCGGCCGGGGTTCACCTGCTGTCCCTGCCGGACTTGGAGCCCGAGGAGGGGATCGGCCACCAGGTCAACCTCCGCTGAAAGCGGCCACGGTTTACCTGGTGCCCGGGGAGCGAATCGGACACCAGGTCAACCTCTGCTAAGGCGCCCGAGGTTGACCTGGTGCCCGGGGAGCGAATCGGACACCAGGTCAACCTCCGCTAAAGCGCCCGAGGTTGACCTGGTGCCCGGGGAGCGAATCGGACACCAGGTCAACCTCTGCTACGGCGGCCGGGGTTGACCTGCTGTCCCTGCCGGACTTGGAAAATTTCTCTCCCCGCCTCGGACCGGGGTTGACCTGCTGTCCCTACCGGACTTAGAACATTTTTCTCTCCCCGCCCCGGCCCGGGGGTTAACCTCGGGGCGCACAGCTTCCCGGGTCTGACGTGCACGTCCTGTCACCTCCCGGGCCCGGCGTCCTCGTCCTCCCTTCCCCTTGGGCCGGCTCGGAGGAAGTTTTCCCTCGGCCCGGCCTCCGGGTTAATTGTTTGGGCCCGGCTGACTGAGGCCAGGCTGCTGACGCTAAAGCCCGGGGAGGCGGGGGCCTACGGCCATACCGGACCGAATGCCCCCGATCTCGTCCGATCTCGGAAGGTAAACCGTCCCGGGCCTGGCTAGTACCTGGATGGGTGACCGCCTGGGAATCCCAGGTGCCGTAGGCAGCTTTTGGCCCCAGCGGGGGTAGAGCGGGGCGTGTGTCTGCCGTGCGGGAGCAGGGAAGCCGTGAGGCCAAGGCGGCGCGACGGTCCTGGGGGGCGCTGAGGCCTTTCCCTCTGCCTGCCTGCGTGTCGGGGGCGGGGGGGCGGGCGAGGAAGCTTAGGCCCTCACCCGGTGCGGTGCGATGGCTTGGGTCGGGTCGGGGAGAGGGAAGAAAGCGTGTGTGGAGCGTTGGTGGGGCAGGTGTGTGTGTGGGAGTGCTGGGTGGGGCAGGCCGTTGAGGCGGTGGCGGTGGTGGTGTTTTTGGTGGGAGTGAGTTGGGGTCAGGTGGGTGTGGGGTCCCGCCCGGGGGGTGGATGGTCTGAGGGTTAAGGCTTGGAACGTGCGTCTTGGGGGACCGTGGGTGGAGGTTGTTGAGAGCGGGGAAGGCCCTGGGTCTCGGTTGTGGACTATTAAGCCCGGTGGAGGGGGACCGTGGGGGGAGGTTGTTGAGAGCGGGGAAGGCCCTGGGTCCCGGTTGTGGACTATTAAGCCCGGTGGAGGGGGACCGTGGGTGGAGGTTGTTGAGAGCGGGGAAGGCCCTGGGTCTCGGTTGTGGACTATTAAGCCCGGTGGAGGGGGACCGTGGGTGGAGGTTGTTGAGAGCGGGGAAGGCCCTGGGTCCCGGTTGTGGACTATTAAGCCCGGTGGAGGGGGACCGTGGGTGGAGGTTGTTGAGAGCGGGGAAGGCCCTGGGTCTCGGTTGTGGACTATTAAGCCCGGTGGAGGGGGACCGTGGGGGGAGGTTGTTGAGAGCGGGGAAGGCCCTGGGTCCCGGTTGTGGACTATTAAGCCCGGTGGAGGGGGACCGTGGGTGGAGGTTGTTGAGAGCGGGGAAGGCCCTGGGTCTCGGTTGTGGACTATTAAGCCCGGTGGAGGGGGACCGTGGGTGGAGGTTGTTGAGAGCGGGGAAGGCCCTGGGTCCCGGTTGTGGACTATTAAGCCCGGTGGAGGGGGACCGTGGGTGGAGGTTGTTGAGAGCGGGGAAGGCCCTGGGACCCGGTTGTGGACTATTAAGCCCGGTGGAGGGGGACCGTGGGTGGAGGTTGTTGAGAGCGGGGAAGGCCCTGGGTCTCGGTTGTGGACTATTAAGCCCGGTGGAGGGGGACCGTGGGTGGAGGTTGTTGAGAGCGGGGAAGGCCCTGGGACCCGGTTGTGGACTATTAAGCCCGGTGGAGGGGGACCGTGGGTGGAGGTTGTTGAGAGCGGGGAAGGCCCTGGGTCCCGGTTGTGGACTATTAAGCCCGGTGGAGGGGGACCGTGGGTGGAGGTTGTTGAGAGCGGGGAAGGCCCTGGGACCCGGTTGTGGACTATTAAGCCCGGTGGAGGGGGACCGTGGGTGGAGGTTGTTGAGAGCGGGGAAGGCCCTGGGTCCCGGTTGTGGACTATTAAGCCCGGTGGAGGGGGACCGTGGGTGGAGGTTGTTGAGAGCGGGGAAGGCCCTGGGTCCCGGTTGTGGACTATTAAGCCCGGTGGAGGGGGACCGTGGGTGGAGGTTGTTGAGAGCGGGGAAGGCCCTGGGACCCGGTTGTGGACTATTAAGCCCGGTGGAGGGGGACCGTGGGTGGAGGTTGTTGAGAGCGGGGAAGGCCCTGGGTCTCGGTTGTGGACTATTAAGCCCGGTGGAGGGGGACCGTGGGTGGAGGTTGTTGAGAGCGGGGAAGGCCCTGGGACCCGGTTGTGGACTATTAAGCCCGGTGGAGGGGGACCGTGGGTGGAGGTTGTTGAGAGCGGGGAAGGCCCTGGGTCCCGGTTGTGGACTATTAAGCCCGGTGGAGGGGGACCGTGGGTGGAGGTTGTTGAGAGCGGGGAAGGCCCTGGGACCCGGTTGTGGACTATTAAGCCCGGTGGAGGGGGACCGTGGGTGGAGGTTGTTGAGAGCGGGGAAGGCCCTGGGTCTCGGTTGTGGACTATTAAGCCCGGTGGAGGGGGACCGTGGGTGGAGGTTGTTGAGAGCGGGGAAGGCCCTGGGACCCGGTTGTGGACTATTAAGCCCGGTGGAGGGGGACCGTGGGTGGAGGTTGTTGAGAGCGGGGAAGGCCCTGGGTCCCGGTTGTGGACTATTAAGCCCGGTGGAGGTGTTGCGTACGGTGGATGTAAGGGGGAGGGCGTATGAAGTGACCGAGGAGTGGGCAAGGAAACGGGGGGAAAAATTTGGAGGCGAAGGCGGCCGAAAAAGGGTGCGGTTGACCTGGTGCCCGGGGAGCGAATGGGCCACCAGGTCAACCCCCGCTGAAAGCAGCGGAGGTTGACCTGGTGCCCGGGGAGCGAATCGGCCACCAGGTCAACCCCCGCTGAAAGCACCGGAGGTTGACCTGGTGCCCGGGGAGGGAATCGGCCACCAGGTCAACCCCCGCTGAAAGCACCGGAGGTTGACCTGGTGCCCGGGAAGGGAATCGGCCACCAGGTCAACCCCCGCTGAAAGCACCGGAGGTTGACCTGGTGCCCGGGGAGGGAATCGGCCACCAGGTCAACCCCCGCTGAAAGCACCGGAGGTTGACCTGGTGCCCGGGGAGCGAATCGGCCACCAGGTCAACCCCCGCTGAAAGCAACGGAGGTTGACCTGGTGCCCGGGGAGCGAATGGGCCACCAGGTCAACCCCCGCTGAAAGCAGCGGAGGTTGACCTGGTGCCCGGGGAGCGAATCGGCCACCAGGTCAACCCCCGCTGAAAGCAGCGGAGGTTGACCTGGTGCCCGGGGAGGGAATCGGCCACCAGGTCAACCCCCGCTGAAAGCAGCGGAGGTTGACCTGGTGCCCGGGGAGGGAATCGGCCACCAGGTCAACCCCCGCTGAAAGCAGCGGAGGTTGACCTGGTGCCCGGGGAGCGAATCGGCCACCAGGTCAACCCCCGCTGAAAGCAGCGGAGGTTGACCTGGTGCCCGGGGAGGGAATCGGCCACCAGGTCAACCCCCGCTGAAAGCAGCGGAGGTTGACCTGGTGCCCGGGGAGGGAATCGGCCACCAGGTCAACCCCCGCTGAAAGCAGCGGAGGTTGACCTGGTGCCCGGGGAGCGAATCGGCCACCAGGTCAACCCCCGCTGAAAGCAGCGGAGGTTGACCTGGTGCCCGGGGAGGGAATCGGCCACCAGGTCAACCCCCGCTGAAAGCAGCGGAGGTTGACCTGGTGCCCGGGGAGGGAATCGGCCACCAGGTCAACCCCCGCTGAAAGCAGCGGAGGTTGACCTGGTGCCCGGGGAGCGAATCGGCCACCAGGTCAACCCCCGCTGAAAGCAGCGGAGGTTGACCTGGTGCCCGGGGAGGGAATCGGCCACCAGGTCAACCCCCGCTGAAAGCAGCGGAGGTTGACCTGGTGCCCGGGGAGGGAATCGGCCACCAGGTCAACAGGTCAACCCGCTTCCCGGGGGGGAGAGGAAAGGAGGCGGCCGGACCCTCCCGCGAGGGTCACCCTGCCCGCCTCCACCGGCGGCCGGACCCTCCCGCGAGGGTCACCCTGCCCGCCTCCACCGGCGGCCGGACCCTCCCGCGAGGGTCACCCTGCCCGCCGGACCCTCCCGCGAGGGTCACCCGGCACGCCGTCCCAGCGAAGAGGGCCGGCCACCCGGACCCCGCTTTTGGGAACGGACACCAGGTCAACCCGGTTCCCGGGGGGGAGAGGAAAGGAGGCGGCCGGACCCTCCCGCGAGGGTCACCCTGCCCGCCTCCACCGGCGGCCGGACCCTCCCGCGAGGGTCACCCTGCCCGCCGGACCCTCCCGCGAGGGTCACCCGGCACGCCGTCCCAGCGAAGAGGGCCGGCCACCCGGACCCCGCTTTTGGGAACGGACACCAGGTCAACCCGGTTCCCGGGGGGGAGAGGAAAGGAGGCGGCCGGACCCTCCCGCGAGGGTCACCCTGCCCGCCTCCACCGGCGGCCGGACCCTCCCGCGAGGGTCACCCTGCCCGCCGGACCCTCCCGCGAGGGTCACCCGGCACGCCGTCCCAGCGAAGAGGGCCGGCCACCCGGACCCCGCTTTTGGGAACGGACACCAGGTCAACCCGGTTCCCGGGGGGGAGAGGAAAGGAGGCGGCCGGACCCTCCCGCGAGGGTCACCCTGCCCGCCTCCACCGGCGGCCGGACCCTCCCGCGAGGGTCACCCTGCCCGCCTCCTCCGGCGGCCGGACCCTCCCGCGAGGGTCACCCGGCACGCCGTCCCGGCGAAGAGGGCCGGCCTCCCGGACCCCGCTTTTGGGAACGGACACCAGGTCAACCCGGTTCCCGGGGGAGGGAGAGGAAAGGAGGCGGCCGGACCCTCCCGCGAGGGTCACCCTGCCCGCCTCCTCCGGCGGCCGGACCCTCCCGCGAGGGTCGCCCTGCCCGCCTCCTCCGGCGGCCGGACCCTCCCGCGAGGGTCGCCCTGCCCGCCTGGACCCTCGCCGGAGAGGGTTGGGGGTGGAAAGCGAGAGACAAAGTCTTGTGTCGAAGGCTGACTTTCAATAGATCGCAGCGAGGTAGCTGCTCTGCTACGCACGAAACCCTGACCCAGAATCAGGTCGTCTACGAATGATTTAGCACCAGGTTCCCCACGAACATGCGGTGCGCAACGGGTGAGAGGCGGTTCCCTTCTGCCCACGCTCCGGTCCCGACGCGAATGGCTCTCCTCACCGAGCCCGGCCTCCCCGGAGGGAGGGGGCCAGCTATCCGGGGCCAACCGAGGCTCCGCGGCGCCGCCGTATCGTTACGTTTAGGGGG